>NW_006771376.1:495020-511880 GCF_000442215.2 Lipotes vexillifer
GGGGGGGGGGGTGCAGGAGGGTATTTGTTCCATATAGCAAGTAGTTCAGGGATGGACAGTTCAGGGCCACTGTGAAAGCTCCACTAGGCTGTCCAAGCCCCAGGCTCCTTCCATCATCCCCTCCACTATCCTTAGTGTGAAAACCTGTCTTATAGCTTGTTGACTTATAATAGCAAGATGACTGTAGCAACGCCAGACCTCTGTCCACGTTCCAGGCAGAAAGAAGACGGAAAGGCTAAAGGGCATGCCAGTTCTGTCCCTTTTAAAAAGAGCACCCTGGAGCCCCACCCAGTGCTTCCCTTACATCTCATTGGCCATAACTGGGTCACACGGCCATCTCTAGACCAATCACTGGAAGGTGTCTGGGGAGAGAGGGGTCGTGGAGGGGCTTGGATCAACTGGCCAACAGTGTCTGCTACAGGTGGGCGTTCACAGCAGCACACACAGCCCTCAGCCCCCGGACATGGGAGCCAGCTGGTTCAGAAATGGCCTCCTTGGAGCAGTCATTCAACCAACATTAATGATTGCCCTGGATCAATTAGCGACTGGGCCCTGGAGCTCAGTGGGAAAATGACATTTCAAATGACATTTGTGGGTCCTGAGCCTGCAAACATCTTTTCTTGACTTTGGAGGAAAGGAGTTTAAATAAGGCTAGCCTCAAAACCCCACTTCGTCTGGCCAATTATGAAGTGGCTTCCTTTAGAGGTTGGAGAAAGTGTGCAGACCAGCAGGGGTAGTAGAGTTACCCATGAATTGGATGTGGCATGATGGAGGGGGTGGGGGGTCACTGTTCTCCCAGCAATGTCAGCCCCCCACAGTGTCAGAAAGCCCAGGCTACCTCCCTGCCTAAGAGCTCCTCTTCCCACCAATGACCTGACACATCCTTACCCCTCAGAGCCTTGAGCCCAGGAGGCTGCTTCCGATGTTATAGCACAGCAAGGTCCTTCAGGTCCTCTCCGTGGCTCCCCCACCCAACCTCAGAGGAAGAGCACAGACTCACTCTGGGTCTGGCAAGAAATGCCCAAGGCTGGGCATCAGAAGGCCTGTGTGACCTTGGGCAAGTCAGTCAACCTCTCTGGGCCTTTAGTGACACCTTGTGGTGGCATCTGCTTGAAACCAGAGTGCCTGAGTGAAAAAAAAAAACATATTTTCCTCCCACCACTCCCTTCCACCATGCCCAGGCCTGTCTCGCCACTTCCAGCACATCTGATCCAGCCCTTCCCGTCCACATTAAAATGAAACGCCCTTCCACAGGGGAGCAATCGCAGCTCAGTCCTTCCATCTGGAGTTACAGATCTCAGAGCTCAGTGCTGCATGGTACTTTCACCAGCTCTGGGACAAGGATGCGGGGGACTTTTGTTGATCACATGAAGTCAGAAAATCTCCCCATTTTCCAGAAAGAAAAATTGAGTCCATAGCCAAGTGAGGGCTTGCTTGAGTTACCAGCCTCAGCTTCCCATTCTCTTTCTCTTCTGTGATGGGCGTAGGGTATCACTCAGCCCAGAAGTAGCCAGGAAGAGTTCCATGCGTGTGTGTGTGTGTGTGTGTGTGTGTGTGTGTGTGTGTGTGTGTGTGTGTGTGTGTGTTGCCACACACCTGGGGAACTTCCTCCTGGGGCTCCTGTAATAAGATAGGTTCAACCCTGTGTGAGGCAGGGGTTCTCGTGTTCAGCCATTGAGATGAGGCCCCAACCCAGACGGTTATCAGGCTCAGTGTTCTTGGCTTCCGTTCCCGCCTTGTGAGGTCAACACCCTCTGCTCTGTTCTCCCACCATCCAAACCTGCTCCCGCCCAGAGATCTGCTGGTTAGAAGGGATCTAACAAAATCACTCCTAGAGGCAGCTGTTCATGACTAATAACAGTGCTCAAAGGGGACTGATGAGTTGAGAAGGGCCTTTTAGGCCCAGAGCCAAGTGCTAATGGTGGAATTTCAAACCAGGTCTCTGTGGCCCAAAACATTTTATCGTCCAGCCTGCCAGTCTGACCTGCTGGCACGAGAAGGCAGTTTTGGGCAGGAGAGAAAAGCTGTCCTGAGCAATCCACATCTGCACCCAGTCACCTGGGGACTATAGGAGGGGGTTGGGGGTTGGGTAACTGGTGGACAGGGCTTGGGGACTTGTTTGGGGCCTGCAATGGCCCAGCTCCACATCATCAAGATGAAGGGTAATTGAGTAGCTGCTCTGGGCAAGGTACTTACTACTTGAAAGTTGGAGGTTGGCCTGAAACCCTCCCATTAAATGTGCACATCCCTGAGATTTGAAAGTCCCTCAAAAGGCAGGGAACATGTCCAGGCCTTTCTCTGGCTGGAAGAAACCTGTGGCAACCACAGCAGGTCTGTAAAGGCACAAACATTATGTCACTTAATCCTCTCCAGCCCTGTGAGGTGGACATCATCATTATCTCATTCCACAGGTGAGGAAACTGAGGCTCAGAGAGGTGTAGCTGATTCCTATTGCACCAGGTCAAGAGGCAGGGCAGCTGGCTGCCTGAGGTCATGGCACAGGCCTCCACCTCATCCCTGGTCAGAGTCTCCAGTGCTGGACTTCAGGAACCACCTCCCTGTCGTAGGAAAGTCAGGAATATGGGCTTTTGAGGTCAAGGTTAGGCTCCTGGCACTGCTACATACTGGCCCCTTCTCTCCACCCAACAACACCGCTCCTAAGGCCTGTTCCTGAACACTCGGTGGTTCCCTATCAGCTGCAGCCCCTGCTGTCACCCTTCCCTCCGCCGGCCCTCCCCATGTCACTAGGCTCAGCCTGACGGGACACTCCACTGTCTCAGCACCACTGTGAGCTGCCCTCCCCTCCATCCTCACACTGGCCTTCCTGCCATCCTCCCAGCCTTCAAAGGCCACTCCTCCAGGAAGATTTCCTCTGTAATTGGGGCAAATTATTTAACCTCTGCAAGGTTCAGATTGTACCTCTGGAAGAAAATGAGGGAACGACAAGAATCTGCTTCAGAAAGGGCATATGGTGCGGCTTTCACTAAAGTGGACACCACTTGCCCGGGCCCAGCACGGTGGGCAGCCCACGCCCTAGGGCTCAAGCAGAAGGAGCTGCTTCAGCCTCTTCATTCATCGTTCTGCTGATGGGAATCTGTGGTTCCCCTTTCTGAGCTCCCGGAGCACCCTTGGTCCCTGTCCTGTGCTCTGCTGAATTAGAAGAGTGACTTGGGGGCATCTCCCCCTCCTCCTGGCCTCCTCCGTGGCCTCATCCTGAACCTCAAGGCCCAGGACAACATAGCTTTTGCCCCCTTGGCCATCAGAACACCCTGGGAGCTTTCCTCCTCAGCCCTGGGCAGCAGACCAGCCTCCTGGATATGTGTGTGTGATGGGGTGGGGGCAGGGCCTGGGCTGGGCTCCTACCCACCTCCCAGCCCCGGTGAGAGCGCTCATTATCTCCCTTCCATGCGAGCTAGGCCTTGGGGTGAAGCCAGCCCTCAGCCTCTGATGGGAGGAAGACTTAATTACCTTCTCAGGCAGAGGATAATGAGAGCGGATGAAAAGCAGGAGAGGCTCTTCCTCCCCAGTGCCTCTCCCCAGCCCTGCCCCAGCCCGCCCCCACTCCCACCTTCAGCTCCCCTCCTTGGACTCAAGTGAAGACCTTGTACGCTGGTCTGCAGTAGGATCCGGGCAGCCATGGTCCTCGTGGGATGTCCAGATCACAGGGACCGCTCAGTGCCTGGAATCTTCCGTTAGCACTTCCTGGGGGGGGCGTATCGCAACAAGCGACGCTCCTACCCAATATGGAAGGAGCGGTCAGGATGTCCTAGATCCTGGGGCCCTTTGGAGGAGGAAGTGACAAAGCCAGACATGAGGGTTTCTGGTTTGTATGATGGAATCCTGTTGGAACAGGAAGCAAGGGACAAGTTTCTCAGAGGAGAGACTGGGTGGGTCATGGGCCTGCCTCCCTTGGGGCCTGCAGCTTTCTTCTGTCCAATGGCCCCAGCACTCATTGTGCTCTTGGCTTGAAGTGGGCAGGGGGGAGGGGAAGGGGAGGGGAAACAGAAGGTGTAAAGCGTGTCGAGGCAAGAATGACGAGAGGGAGTCGGGGACATGAGTAGAGAGCATCCTTGCAGGGCAGACCCAGCATCCTGGATTATTTTCCGTGCGTGGCACTGGGTGCTGTACCTCGAGCTGGGGGCACTCCTCTGCTCTTCCCTCGGACATGTCACCGAGCTCAGCCCAAAGGAGAGGCCCTAACTGTGTGCTCTGAGCTCCAGAGCTGCACACAAGGTTGGGAGGGTGTTGATGAGACTGAGGCCAGCCCGTCCTCCTAGCACCGGGCACCTCCAGAGCAGGATGGGTGGAGAGGGGCCTGAGGGAGAACTTCTGCCTGGAATTGTGCCCACTCCCATCCTGGTGCCTGAGCCCCCATCCCTTAGTGCTACTCCATTCCAGAGAGGCAGTTGGAGGAGTGGGGGTTTGGGGCTGCTTGGGTACAGGGCCCATTCTGCCATTGACTGGTTTTATGACCCTGGGCAAGTCACTCTACTCTTAAGCCTTAGTGGCCTCATCAGTAAAATGGGGATTGTAACAGTATCACATAGGGTGTCGTGATGAGGATTAAAAAAAGATAATATATGGAAACTGCTTAGCATAAAGCCTGGCAAAGTGCAAATGCTCACAAACGTTAGCTATTATTATGGTTGGTATTATTAATCCCATTGAGCAGTGTTTCTCAACTTTAAAAAAATTCCAGGCTTCCTTGTAATAAGCATACAAACCTCAAACTCCTCTTGTTAATGGTACAGGACTGAAAATGTCAAAGAAATAAAAGGTTGAGGCAAAAACAAATCAAAGCACTTATTATGTGGAATACGCCTTTTCAAACTAAAAAGCACCACCCCGCCCCCCACACACAACCAAGGCTCACACTGCGGGCAGGGGATGGGGGAGGTGAGAATAGCTTGGGCTGGACTTGTGGGGCCTTCGGGCAAACCAGAGAGAGGCCAGGCAAGGGCCTTGGAAGGGAAGGTGGCAGAGGGCCTGGAGCCCAGGGCAGCTCCCCTCTGGCAGGCGCCTCTCTCCCCTTGCCTGCCCTGCAGTGGCCTCTGGATCCCAGCCCAGCCTCCCAGCTCAGATAGTGATGACTTTGAGGGAACAGAGGGAACGCTTTGGAATACAAATACCTTCGAACCCTCAGATCCCAGCCGGCGCCCCATTCTCATGCTAATGTGAGAGAGTTTAGAAATAGCTTGAAGGGGAAATTGCCCATGGTAGGAAACCCAACCCAAGCCTGGGCCCTGGGTACAGGGCCAGGGTCTCTAGGGTCTTTTCCAGCCTAGCCTCCTAGTACCCAGCTCCGGGATCCAGCCCTGCACCCAGCAAGTCCCCTGGTGGCTGGGTAGGTTCTACAGCTCAGGGTCTGTGAGTGGGACATTGCCCCTTCCCAATCTCCCCATGCAAATAAATAACAGTCCACTTAAGGGTAACACCTGCCTTTCCCCCACCCCTCCTGTGCCCGAGGTGCTTCCTGCCTCTAGTATCACTTGTAACTAGAGATGAGCCCATGGAAATGAGCTCACAGAAAGTGGCACTTTGCCCCAGATCTTGCAACTGTGGTGCCAGGATCCAAATCCAGGTGCGTGCATCCCAGGACTCCAGCCCCAAGGTCTTTTGCCTCCCCACTGTGTTCATGGGGCTGGTGGCTTTGGGTGGCTGGTGGCCTTGGTGACCTGGTGAGCCACAAGGTGGCATCAGGGAGACCAGGTAGGTGATGGGGGTGAGGGTTGGCACAGGCTGAGATCCAGGCCCTGGGACGTACAGGCATTGGCAGGACCCAGGTTCTGAAAGGGACCCCGAGAGGTGGCTCAGGTCCAGGAGGGGGCATCCTGCAGTGCTAAATCTGAGTTCCCAGCCCAGGCCATGCTGGGGCGGGAGAACAGACAGAGCTGGGCAGGAACGCTTAAAGGGATTGAAGTGGATTTTAGAAAGGTGATCTGCTGACCTTTTACGGGGTATGCTGTGGGCAGGCCCTAGACCTAGACAATCCTTGCCTACTTCTCAGCTTGCTGAACTCCTACTTATCCTTCAAGGCCCAATTCAAACACCACCTCCCCAGTGAAGCCCTCCCTGACTCTTCCTAGCTAAATCCCTCCTCTGTGCTCCCACTTTCCCAAACCTCTGTGGCATCACTTAGGTTTGGCTCTGCCTCCTCCCCTAGCCTGAGAAGTCCTTGAGGGAAGGATCCGTACCTGATTCATCTCTATGACTCCAGCACCCAGCATAGGGCCTGGCACTCAGTATGCCTCCAGAAATGTTTGTGAAATGAACGAGTGAGTGTGCAGGATGGTTCCAATTGAGGAAGGCTGTCATCTCCACTCTTGTAGGGTCTCCAACAAAAGGAAGCAGGGAGGTACTGCCCAGCATAGCGGATCTCTCTGTGCCCAGCACGTCTTCTCTGCTCATTTCTGGTTTCAGCCACAGCTGCAGCTCAGGGTTCCGGGTAAGCACAGGCTCACTCTATGCTGGCCATGTTCCCACTAGAGCACACCCCGGAGATGTTCACTTTCTGCCTCAGGGCCTTGTACAATGCCAGGGAAGCCCGCTTGACCTGTGAACAAACACACGCTGAAAGTACAGGGGAGCCTAACATGCTCAGACAACCCTCAACCAAGGTAAGACGGGAGCCACCCCGTAACGGCTCCAGCTCCCTGCCTTTCAGTCAGACAGTTCTGAAGATTGTGCACTTCTCAGGGGTCAAGGCATAAAGGAGCCTCCTCTGTACCGTGAGGACCTTGACGTGGACTGTTCCTCTTTCCCCTCCAAGTTCTGGTCTTAGATTCTATTTTGGAGAAAGCCCTTCTCAAGACAGTGAGCTACCCATTAGAAATGTCTTGACTGTGGACTCTCTCACTGTGCTCCGACCCTGATTCCAGGGGCTTCCTGTCCAACAAAATCCCATCGTGGCTTCCAAGGATTCTCTGAGGTGTGTGTGAGGCTCCATAGAGGAGAGTTACTCAGGGAATTATTTCCTGAAATTAAACTTCATGGTCCCTGAGGGAGGCAGTGAATGGGGCCTGGTGATGCTGGGGTGGGGTGGGGAGGGGGAAGTTGTTGGGGGTTTGATGGGAAAGCCATTTTGCCTAATTGTATTGTGCACATTAAACCAATAACTACAAGATCAAAGGCAGGGGGTGGGGGGTGGGGAGAGACTGAGTAGAAATATGGCTGGGGGGGGTTGGCAGGGAGGGGAGGGGGCTGAGGATTCAGTGGGAATAAAGTATTGGGGTTTAGGTATCCCTTGGCCAGGCAAGGACATCCCACCCCACCTCCGGCCAACTAGGGCATAGAGAAGATGGTAGGCAGAGGACAAGAACTGGGACTCAGCTGAATTGGCCATCTACTAAGGCCAGGCATGTACCAGGTGCTTTGCTGGATCCCACTCACTTATAAGCTAATTTACATGTACAAATCTGTGAGGTGGGCACTATTGGAATCCTAATTTCCCACGACGGAACTGTACAGAGAGGCAAGTGACTTGCCCAAGGTCACACAGGTGTTTAACAGCCCCAACCACCAATGGCAGGGAGGGGAGGGGTCTGAGGATTCAGTGGGAATAAAGTATTGGGGTTTAGGTATCCCTTGGCCAGGCAAGGACATCCCACCCCACCTCCGGCCAACTAGGGCATAGAGAAGATGGTAGGCAGAGGACAAGAACTGGGACTCAGCTGAATTGGCCATCTACTAAGGCCAGGCATGTACCAGGTGCTTTGCTGGATCCCACTCACTTATAAGCTAATTTACATGTACAAATCTGTGAGGTGGGCACTATTGGAATCCTAATTTCCCACGACGGAACTGTACAGAGAGGCAAGTGACTTGCCCAAGGTCACACAGGTGTTTAACAGCCCCAACCACCAATAGCTGGGGATGAGCAGCAAAGCGGGAGAGGGGAATAGAGGCCAGACCCCTATGGAGGGTGAGGGCTGGAGACAACTTTTGGAGGATCTGTGATGTTGACACAGACCCCATCCATGCAGCAAGCCAGCCACCCAGTAATGAATGCATTCATTTATTCATTCATTTCATCACTTTCTCCAACATCTGGGCCTACGTAATTCTAAAGACAGATCATGGCTTTGTGAAAGGAGAAGCCCTGGGCCCTTGTGCGAGGAGGATGGAGAGTTCTAGGAGGATCAGAGGTATAAGAAAGGCTTCCTGGAGAAGTGGGGTGGGGCTTTGAATGGGCTACTTTCCCTCTCTGGACCCAAGATGCCTCATCCAGAAAACAGGAAGTGGCATCTCTGCCCAGCTCCCTCGTTCTAGGGGCCACTGGGAGGATCTGGGAGTATCGGAGGGTGTGCTGGAGAGTTTGGAACGCTCAGAACAGCACAAAGCCTAGAAAATGTACTTGGCTTAGCCTGGAGAGGTAAAGGCCACGCCCTGTGGGGAGCATAGGAGGGTACCTCTCTCTGCTAGACCTGCCCAGTGTTCCTGGGGAGGGGCTCTTGGAACCCTTCTCTCTCTGATCAAGTAGGCTAGGCTCCCAGTTGGCAGGACTCAGTTGGACAGACACAGCCCCCCTCCCCACCCATGTTCCTGCTGTGCCAGCCACTGCCATGCCAGAAGCCTCAGACTCCGGGCAGCTCTGCCCCAACTTCCTGCCAGCCGCCTGCCTGGGGTGCCTCCCAGGGCCTCACTTCCAAGATACAGAGCTTGATGGCTGAAAGAACCCCATCTGGATCCTGAGTCCCCATCCAAACTCCCAACGTCCCATCAGCATCTCACATGGCATGAACATCCCCAATCCTTTCTGAGGAGGTTGCGATCTCAGTATAGGTCTCATGGGTCCATCAGCAATGATCTGCTCAACAAATGGTGGTGTTGGCTGTTATTCTGAATGGGGTGGTCATCCATCAGAGCTCAGAGGGTGACCAGGTGTGGCGTGCGGTGTGACCATGTTCAGAATTCAGCCTGCGGCTGCTGTCAAAAACTAATGTTTCCAGAACTTTGACTTTCCTTAGAGCAAGGTTCCAGGGGCTCTGGGACTACCTGCTGGGAACAGTGTAAGGTAATCCTTAAGAGAAGGGGCTGTGGAATCAGACAGTCTGGGTCCAAATGCTGGCTCACGACCTACCAACTCTCACGTGGGCAACATCCTGGACTCTAAGCTTGAGTTGCTCACCTGTAAATGAGGATAAGGATATGTGCCTCGTAGGCTGGGAAGGCTGAATGAGATGAAAAGCCGCTGGCTCTGAGCCTGGCACGAAACGTTAGCCTCCGTTATACACACGTCCACACACACATGTCCACATCATTATACAGGAGTCTCTGGGGCTCACCACTCTACGGCTGGCCCCACCACTGCCCTCCTGATTCAGAGGAGGGTCAGAGAGTCAAAGGGCCAGGCTGCCTGCTCAGCCCTAGCCAAGAGAGCCACCGAGTCCTGGGGACCTTAGCTGGAGGCAGGAAGGCTTGGGGTAAGGAAGGTTTCAGGGCAGGAGTCTCACTCCTTTGACGATCCTCAACTTTTCTCCGAGGCCTGGGGAACTCTGCTTGGCCGTGGCCTGTGCTCTCTGCGGGACACATCAGCCCTGCAGCCCTGGCCCCTTCAGTTGCCAGTTCTGAGCTGAGGACCCCAGGCTTCTAGACGGCAGCTTGCTGGGTTTCCTCCCATATGCCCTCTCCCACTTGCTGCCTGGGCTCCACAAGCCTCTTTCTCGCTTTGCCCCTGGCTGGCTTCTCAGCCCCTCCATCACAAGACTCCAGGATTCTCTCATTCTTTTTGGCTTCCTCTTCCCCCCCTCTCTCCTCCATTTGGATGTTTTCTAAGAGGACAGAATTCCAACCACCGGCCAGCCCTCCCTGCTCCAGCCAACAAAACTGATATCTCCTCTCTATTTTCCAAGAGGAGAAAAGGGCTGAAATCCAATGGGGGTGATGGGGATGACACGGGTGGGTTGGCAAGAGAGAGCTATGAGAGGCAGGAATGGGCTGGGCCTGGAGGGCTCCTTTGGGACCTGGGCCACTGATCTTGGGTGGCTTAGCGGCTATCTTGTCAAAAACAAAGGATATACTCAGTAATCCCAGATCCCCTCTTCCTGTCCCAAGACCCCAGTCTAATCAGAAAAGCATCATGGATTCCAAGCAAGAACACTAGGACAATCCCAGCCCTGCATCTTCCAGGCTGAGTAACCTGGAGCGAGTTACTTAACCTCTCTGTGCTCCAGTTTCCATATTTGTAAGAATGGGCTGCTGGGGAGAGTAAACAAGCACTGGGCACAGGACCTAGAACGTGGCAAGTTCCGCATAATTGTTAGCTATTATTATCTGCACTGGTAGACCCCAAATGTTTCTGACAGCCCACGCCTATCAGTAAAAAATTTAAGGACACCTCCAGGATATATAGATATTAATTCATTCATAAATTATATGCTTGTATTTCTGTGCTAATGCATTCTGTGTGTTATAAAATGGATACAAAATAGTAATTTTAAAAGGATCAGATTTAAAAAATCAAATATAAATAGAAGCTCTATAACTTTCTTTCCACACTCCAGTGAATCCTTTTGTGCCCCGCCGCCGCCTGGGGTGGGAACAGTACTTTGGAGACCACTTCATGTACTAGCGGCCTGCGTCAATTGCAGTGATTTGGGCAGCAGCCCTTTCAGAAAAGCTTCTGCCAGGGCTGATGTGAGAGGGGATGCTCCGGGGCCCCCACGTGGGAGCCAGGGAGTGCTAATGTGGGTGATTAAATCATTTGCAAGAAACCATTTAGAACAGCAGCCGTGTCTAACATGGGGTGTGATGACTGCCTACTGCTCCACAAATAGAAAGGTGGCCAGGGAGGCGGTTGGTGGGACATATTCCAAGGGCATGGGGTAGGCACAGGCAGGCTCACCCTTGCTACTCGGTGTCTTCTTGCTGCAGTTAGCCCCCCAGGCTCTGAGCCTGCTCGTGCAATGGATCAGTCTGGCCCTTCCCTGCCCAAACGCAAAGTCCTCTCCTGCCTCTGAATCAGTCCCTCTTCCAGGAGGCCGTCGCTGACGGCCCTTTTCTCGTTAATCACCCCCCCTGGAACAAGTCCTCTAGGTTTGAATCTTCCTCCCTCCCTCCCTCTCCTCTTTCCTTCCCTTTCTTTCCTCTAATAACAGCTGTGCCCCCAGCCTGGCTCTGTTCTGTGTATGCCACGTAAAGCGAACCTGTTGTTTTTGCTCTCCCATCATCAGTTCCCCACTTCCTCTGGAAACCATAGCCATCTTTTCCTTTTTTTTTTTTTTTTTTTAAATTTATTTTACTTATTTATTTATTTTTGGCTGTATTGGGTCTTTGTTGCTGCACACGGGCTTTCTCTAGTTGCGGGGAGCGGGGGCTACTCTTTGTCGCGGTGCGCGGGCTTCTCATTGCGGTGGCCTCTCCTGTTGGGGAGCACAGGCTCTACACGCAAGGTCTTCAGTAGTTGTGGCGCACGGGCCCAGCCGCTCCGCGGCATGTGGGATCTTCCCAGACCAGGGCTCGAACCCATGTCCCCTGCCTTGGCAGGCGGATTCTTAACCACTGCGCCACCAGGGAAGCCCCATCTTTTCCTTTTGTGAAACTTCCCTTCTCTCACTTCAGTCTATGAGGTCTGGGTGGAGTTGACCTCACCCCTATGCTTCTAAGAATGGGCATATCACTCAGGCCTAGCCAGTTACAGTCACAGTTGTTATCACATGATCCATCCTGGGCCAATGAGATCCTGCTCTGGGACTCTTGCTGGAACCACTGAGAAAGAGGTGCCCTCCACCGCAATTGCTAAATTGATAAATTGGGAACTACTGGGGACTATTTGCCATCACAAGGGGAGGTGGCACAGAGGAAATCATATGGATTCCTGATGACCTCAGCTGAGCCACTGATTCAACTATTCCTGAAACTTACTCCTTTATGTGAGCCAGTAAATTTTTCATGCATAGACCCTTTCGTGTTTTGTTTAAATCAAATATACCTGACAGTTTTGACCAAAACACTCACTACCTCCTGTGATTGCTGTAATATTTTCCCAACCAGTCTCCCAGCTCCTCCCCTTGCCCTCTCCAGCCTACTCTCCTCACTGCAGCAGGCTCAACACCCTGTGTCCTCACTGTGGCCTTTAAGGCCCTCGATGACCTGCCTCTCCTTACGAACCTGACCTCGCCTCCTGTTCCTTTCCTTTTCCCTCATTCTGTTCCAACCACACCGGTCTCCTTGCTGCTTCTCAGCAAATGCTGGGCACACCCGCATCTCTGGGCCTCTGCACTTGTGGTTTCTTCTGCTTGTTATAGCCCTTATGCCTAGATGACTCTGAAGACTTACTCCATGACTGCTTTTCCATCTCATCTCAGATGGCACGGTTTCTGATCAGCCAGTAGCACAGAGCAACCTTCCCACCCCCTCCCCTCCATCCCTCCATATTTCCTTAGCCTGCTTTATTTCTCTATAGCACTTGTACTGAATCGCTCAATTGTTTACTGTCTGTCTCTGCCAGCTAGAGTGTATGCTCCATAAGGGCAGGTCTTTGCTTTATTCACTGAGGCATCCCCAGGCCTAGAACTGAGCCTAACACACAGCAGGTGCTCAGTAAACATTGGTTGAATGAATGTGTTTCTATTACCGTCCCATGAGGCTGAGCCCTGTCTCTCCTTGGCCTCGATCTCCAGGAGAGGGGCTGAGGGCTCCTCCTCCATCTCTCCCATTGGTCGATCCATCAAGTTATGGCTGGTCCCCTTCCATCCTGCATTCTCCTTCAAAATTTTAGCACGTTTGTAATTACTTGTGTCATGGGGGATGGGATGGGGAGAGTCTTAAGTGCTCAAAACAAGTTTGCTAATAAGGCTCCAAACAGCACTGGTCAAGGCAGTCCCTTCCAAGGTATCCAAGTCAGTTTTGAAAAAGCAGGCAGTTGTTTTGCTCCCTAATTACCAGCCTTACTATGGACATCCTCAGAAGATACCTCTTTCCTAATTAAAACAGCAGGGTGATTGCAGGCTCTGAGCAGCATCCTGTACCTCTCCTGGCAGGAGCTAGAGGCAGGCAAAGGTGTTTCATTAGAAAAGAATTGAGGAAGGGGGGCAGTCGTGGTGCCCGCCACCTCCTAGAAGGGTAATTTGGAGGCCTGGAATTTAGATGCAAAATGAAACAGCAAATACATGAATGAAATAATTAAGTCTCTGATCTGTGTCCCTATCTCAGGGCCCAGGCCTCATCTGGCCAATCCTCCTCCCACTCTCACCTGCATAGCCATAAACTCCAGCTAAGAGGCAGCTCTGCCGAGCACCTGCTCAAGTAACCTTTGGCCTCCTACTCTTTGTGAACAGGGAGGTGGTGGCTCAGGGGTGGCCCTGGGACTATGTGGAGTCCCTCTCCTTCCTGAAAGACAGAACACCTTGGCCCACACCATCCTCAAGGTCTTGGGGCTTATTTGGCTTGTTGGGGTTGCTGGATGTGACACTGCCCACTTATTGCACTCCCAATAACCCGTTCTCTACCTTTTTTCTTAGTAACAGAACCTCCGTTTTATTCCAGGTAGCAAGATACCCAGCTGGAAGACTACATTTCCCAGCCTCCCTTGAACCTAGAAGTCACCAATGACATATAAGCAGAAGTTGTAGTGTGGACGTTTGGAATATTCCTTAAGGGGAAGATAGACAGATGACACATGCCCTTTTACACTATCTGCCTGATTTCTGCTTCTCGCCTGGAATGTGGACGTGATGGTTGGAGCTCAAGTAGCCATTTTGGACCCTTGAAGATGAATGCTATATGGTAAGGATAGTGGGTCAAAAGATAAAAGGAACACAGATCCCTGATCATTAGGGACCTACAACACCACCTTGGACTGCTTAAATCCAGACGTCTCATTTGAGAGAATGAAGCTCTAATTTACTTAAGCCACTGTTTCTGTTATTAGCAGCCGAATGCAAATCCTAACGCACTGACCTCTTTGAGAATGTGATAAAAGATGGGACCCCACTCCACAGGCACATGTATCTGCAAGCAGACATGGCACATGTGCGTACATACATACACACACGCACACACACACACACACACACACATTATTTTGCACAAAATTTCAGTGCGGGAGAAGCAGTCACAGACATTCTCTAAGAAAGGAGTTCAACCATCTCCTTAGTTACCACCCCAGGTTTTAGTCACTGTGGCTCACTATTTCTGGGGCCTTGAGGGTGCAAACCCATGATCTGGCATCTATAATTTGCTTTATTGACAGCCTTTTTGCTTCTAGTGCTATTAGATCAAATTTCTGCATCATGGAATAGAAGAGAACCTAGGATCTGCCCTTGCCAAGTCCTAGGGGAAAATAGACTCACACAGCCTGGTTTATTACCAGTACAGATGGGATAAAATCTGGGTCCATGGAGGGTCATAGACAGGAAGTGCTCTGGATCTTAGAGAAGGCAGCAGCCTGTAGGAACTAGAGGGGATTTCCTGGAGGAAGAGGGAACCCTGGACCTGGAAGGACCAGCTGGGGGCAGCAAGCCTTGAGAAGGAGAGATGCAGGGGGGACAGAGGCCACCTGAGGGCAGAGACTAAGATAACACAATGCTAAAGGGACCTTGATCTCTGTGTCCACAGGGAACTGAATGGGAGGAATGCCCTCATCTGAAAGTACAGAGATCACAGACCAAGCCCTTGGTGGGAGACCAAGGAATGTGAATTCAGTCTTTTTGCCTAAGAGCATGAGGGAGAACCTCACGCATGGGTCTGGCCAGTGGGACCTAGGCCCAGAGAGCATGTGGGCCATTTCAGAGATACCAGACGTCTTCATACTTCTCACTCTGCACCTGGTGCCTCTCTGTGGGGCTCTGAGGAAGTTAACCTACCTGGTCCCACTTCCTTGCCCTCAGGTCAGGGACTCGAGGAAGCAACCATGAACTCAGGACACCCTAACCTTTACCTCCAGTCCTGGCTCTGCCACCTGTTCCCTTATGTGCGTTTCTTCCACTGTCTCTTCTCTGCCATCCACAGACCCCCGTGCTCTGGGCTCTCAGAGAACTCAGGGACGGTGGCATTCAAGGCCCACAGGTTGATGTCATTCCTTTCAGTCTCGGGGAGAAATCTGCTCCGGTGCAACTTAGGCCAGCTCAGAGGCCCTTCCTCCCACGGCTAACTGCTCTGAAAAGCCTTCCTCTCTCACCTGTCCTTCCTCCTCCACAGCCCCGCCCCCAGCCAGGTGATGGAGGTCAGAGAGACATAAACAACCTAAGGATTCCAATTAATTTTTAATTGCAACTTGAAATCCTTAATTGCAGCTAAACACTATCACTAGTGAAGGCATGATGGTGGGGATGGGGTGGGGGTGACCCAGTTAGAGATGCTCTGCCCCTGCTGGGCTGGGCACTGAGCCAGCAGAGGTGGTGACCAGAGGGCAGGCCGAGCCTGGCTGGGAACTCTGACCAGTTACCCGAGGATGCCCTGGCAGAGTAGTTCCACCTCAGGCCCTGGGCTGCCCCTTTGGTGGCCAGAGGCTGGCACTTTGGCCTGTCCTTTGGGGAGGGCTACCTGAAAAGTCCCATTTGTCAGTATCTCATTATGGCCATAGAGGTCCTGACAGGACAGAGCAAACTATGATGAGTTAGTCACCCTAGTTGGAAAGCAATTAGCACCTTTGACAGCACTAGTTTTGGGGAGTGAGTAGCTGCCTTGGGGCTCCTTCTGGGTGGTGGGACCTCCTAATTATAGGAAGGAGGGGCCGCCCCTTCTCCCACCCTGGCCCCTTGACCTCTAGAGGCCAACACTGTGACCCACAGGGGCTGTCAGTGCCACTAGTATCCTTGGCTAGACTCACTCGTGCATTCTGCCCAGCCACCTATATCTCATCCACTTGGAGGGGGAGACATACGTGAGCTCTGGCCCCCCGTTCCACAAGCAGCTCGATATTTATCTGGAGTAAGTCATGTGCCTGGTCTGAGCCTCAGTTTCCCCATCTGCCTTTCCCCTTGCCCAGGAGTGGCCTGGACCAGGTGGGGATGTGGCTGGGCCGAGGGGCTCCAGGCCAGGAGGAGGCTGGGGATGGACTGCGTGGGCCTTGAAGCCTGTCAGAGTGTGGGGCTCTCAGAGTGTGGGAGAGAAGCCCCCGCCCACCCCAGGCTGTGACAGGGGCGGGGCGTCCGGGGAAGGAGCCCGCAGTGAGGTCCGCCTGCTGCCCCCTCCCAGGCTGCATTTGCAAACTCTTTAGGGAAGACAGCTGGTTCTCCACAGGAGCTATTACCTGAGACCTGCCAGCTAATGACAGCAGAAAGCCTGCAAGTTGGCTTCCCTCCCTGGGCTTGCCTGGAAACCTGCTTGGGGCTGCTGGGCAGGAGTGGGGGCTGGGTGGGAAGGGGGCAGAGGGGCCTGGGCTGGGCTGGGCTAGAGGTAGCAGCTGGGGTAGGGGCAGGGACTAGAGGGGTGGGAGGATTGGGGAGGGTGGGGCTTTATGGAGAGTTGGAGGAAGGTCCGACAGGCAAGCTCTGCCTAGTAACCCAACCCCTGCTTCCTTTCACTCACTCATTCGTTCATTCACTCATTTTATTCAGCAGAGCCTCGCTGAGCAGCTACCACCCACAGGCCCCATTCTGGGCGCTGGGAGATCTCAGGAAGGAAACAGACCAAAGCCAGAATACCTGTCCTTGGAGCACCCTTTCTCCAGGTGACAGTCTCCCCTGTAGTGTGGTTCCCAGAGCCCCCTGGCCAGGCCTTCTCCCCAGCAGCACCCCTAACTTCTCCATCTCCAGTCCAGGTCTGCAGTAAGGCAGATGCAGCGGCCTTTGGAGCCTGAGGAGGGAGACGGGGCCTGCCTGTCCCTGCATGTCATTCCCTCAATCTCCCTGGCCCCGAATGAGGGCTGGTGCGGCCAAAGCTGCTTCATGCTCAGCAGTAGTCCCCCCCCCCCCCGGG
>NW_006771376.1:512159-513056 GCF_000442215.2 Lipotes vexillifer
ATGCTCAGCAGTAGTTCCCCCCCCCCCAGGGCTTACCAGGCACCCCAACTACCCAGGAACCCCTCCAGGATGCCTCAAGCTCCACACTCCGTACCATCAAAACTTACTTGTCCTGGTCCTTTCCCTTCAGGCTGTCCCTGGGAGTCCACAGAGCTCAAGGGATTGATGAAACAATCAAATACACGTTCATGATTCAACCATGCATGGTGCACCTTCACGCGCCTCCAAAGCCCTGCTGCCCTTGAGGAACTTGGAGGCAAGTGGGGAGAGGGGCCGGGGTCCTTAGAACAGTACCATTTGAACATTGCACCTGAGTAACATTGAACCCCTATGATATGCCGGGTGCAATACTTGGCACTTTTTGTAGATTACCTATTTATACTCATGAGAATTCTATGGAGTAGGTACCGTCCTATCCCCATTTTACAGATGAGGACCCTGGGATGCAGGGAGGTCCCCTAACTTGCCCATCATCATCCGGTTAGGGGTGGCGAGCTTTCACTCAAGCCCAGGGATCTTCTGCTGAGCCCACACTTCTAAGGCCCACACTGTGCTCTCCCGAGAGGCATAGAGGGCACAGCAGGGCAAGGGTATGACAGGTGAGGAGGAACGCATGTCAGCTCCTCCGTGCTTGGAGGGCAGGGTTCCTGTGGGCGGGGTGCTCAGCAAAGGCTCCTACGGGAGGATGCTCCTCAAGGGCACACCCTTGATCCACTCCCTGCCCGTGACCCACTCCCAGTGCAGGGCCCTGCACAGCCTCTGCTGCCTTGGAAGGCTGAATGAAAGAATGTGATGTGGATCTGTTGCTGGCCCTCCCAGGACATGTAGTTTTCTCAGAGATGAAGAGCAAGGGCATTATCAGGAAGGCCTGGAGGTGAGGGTGACTGGTGGGGCATT
>NW_006771376.1:513130-516968 GCF_000442215.2 Lipotes vexillifer
ATTCCTGGAGAGGAAGAGAATTCCTGACTTGGTGGGGGAGGGGTGCTCAGAACACACAGGCCAGGGTCAAATCGAACTGGTCTGGCTGAGGCAAAGGGAGATGCTGGAAGTCATGCCACTAAGTCAGCCGAGAAGTGATCTCTGCCTTGGCCTGACTTTAGCCCGTGGACCTGAGAATCTGGGAATAGTTGGGCTAAAATGGCCTTCACAGATCAGGTGGCCCAACACACCTTGTGCTCGTGGGAAATAGGAGGTCCGGGGAGGGAAGGGCAGCTCGCCGGCCTCCCCACCTCCTTCTGCTGGTGTGTGGCCCTCCCAGGGGAACAGCAGGCAGGAAACATTGTCTGATGTTTCCAACCATCCAGGAGGAACCCTGAAAAGATAGATCCTCGAGAGAGAGACATAAACTAAGGCCTAGAAAGGACAGAGGCAGACCTCCTGGCCCCTGACTGCCTGCTTTGGCCCCTCGCAGGCAAAACTCTTTTTCAGTCCACACCTTTGCTCAGCAGCCCCCGCACGAGGAATGACCTCCCCCTTCCTTTCTATCTCTCCAAATCTCCCTTGTATTGGCTGGACCTTTATCTGTGGTTGGACCCAGCCCCAGGCTCTGCTTCCTCCAAGAATTCTTCCAAGATCGCCCCCACCTCTGCCAACCTCTCACTTCCTTGAGTGCCTCCCAGCCTGAGTCTGTTCTGCTGAAATGATGGGACTGTGTGAAATCGGGATTTCTTCCTCTGTCCTTCCACAGGCCTGTGCTCCTCCCCTGCCATACTCTGAGCTCCCCGAGGCGATGAGTCTATCACAGGCTGCTCTTCGACCCTTCCCCCTTCCCCCTCCCCCAGAGCAATCATGCTGGAGAGGAGAAGGCCACTAAGCTCTGGTCTCCAGGGGAAGCCAAAGCAGGGCCCCTCCACTCGGTCCTGCCTGCCTTCGTCGCCTGAATGGCAGAGAGATGGCTTCTTCTCCTGGAGTGGGATGACCAGGCTTTAGGCATGAGGTAAGGTGCCCCTTAACCTCCATGACTTCATTCGCCCCCCAGATCAGCCCCCTCCCCAGCCCTTCATGGATCATCTCTGGGTCAGACAAGCACATGTGGTTATTAGGCCAGAGCCTTTAACACACCCCTACTGGGGCTTATCCAGCTTCTCTTACATGCCTCCAGTGACAGGCTGCTCACTATCTGTAGCATCACTCCATATCCTGCCTGGGCTGGTCAGAATCTGTGTCTCTTTAGGGCAGCAGTGCCTGGTGCCAGAGGTTCTGACACCAGGCCCAAAGCTGGGTGAGCAGAACAAAGGCTGGACAGTTCCTCATCCGCCATATGGACACGGGACCAGCCTTTGCTTTCCACCCTGGCGGCTGAGTCTTTTGTCTGGGGCCGAGTCGCATCGCCCGCGTACCCTCCCTCCCTCTGTGTGATTTTCTTCTCCCCCTCCTCCCCCCACTTCCTTGTATCTCAGGATTGCATGAGTCACTTCACTTTGAGCTGCCAGATGTCGAATGCAATTGGTCTCAGAGTGGAGGCCAATTTTTTCCCTTTATTCGAAGACAGCCCAGGGCTGATGGAAGCCCCCAACACTGTCACCTGGATTTTTTATGAGGGTGGGGCTGGCTGTGCCAGCTAGCACCACATCTCTGGGGTTCTGGCCAGCGCCCCCTCCATTCCCAGCTTGGGAAGCCACTTGTCCTCCCACTGGCCCCGGGCAGGGGGCCAGGCCAGCTCCGTGCCATCCAGGGCACACTCAGAGCTGGTGCCATCCCCCAGCCCCTCAGCAGTGCCAGTCTGAGAGGAGCCAGGGCCCGGGGCCCACCCCCGCTCCACCCAGGGAGTTTTCAGTGAGAGCCTCCTGTGCACCAGCTTCATGCTGGTGCTGTGGAGGAGACAGGAAAAAATAAAGAAGGCCCTCGCCTTCAAGGAATTGGCAGTCTGTTTAGGGAGACAAAATTCGTACAAACAGTGGTTCATGTTTTCCAGTCTGGATCGTGCTTCTTACTTCCACACAATCTCATTTAGTTCTCATAGCTCTTCAATGTGGTGTTATTATCTTCACTTGACAGACGGGAAAAACGGGGCTGTGGAGGTTAAGCGACTCATCCAAGGTCACAAGGTCACATGGGTGGTGGTGGTGGAGCTGAGCCCCACCCCACATGCATCCATTGGGCCCCCAGCCTCACTATCATGGTCAGGGTGAAGAGGAGGCAGGGACAGCTTCCGGGAGGCGGGCCCACTGTCCTGTCTGCCCCGGCCGAGGCTGGGCTCTGCTCCTTTGCCCTGAGGATCTATGTGTCTTGAGCAATTCTAGAGGCGCTTGGCAGGCCAGAGAGATTGTATGTTGGGGAGTATGGAAGTGGGAGTTAGAGAGACTTTCTTAGTTTGAGTTCCTTTGAAAGCAAAACTTGAGACCAGGACTTTGGTGCTTGTGGTGTATTTGGGAGGGAATCTCAGGAAGCAGGAGTAGGGGAGTGGGGAGAGAGAGAGGGGGAAAGGCAGAGAAGCTGATATAAAGGAGCATTAGCAGAGAAGCCAAGGTGGGGTTTGGGGCTCCACTCCCCTGAGACCTCTCCAACTGTCTGCCGAAAAGATGGAAGGCTGGGACAGTTATCCACTGGCTCCCAGCCCCCATTGGCTGGGGGGTTGCCCCAAAGGGGTGTTCACTCCTCTGCCTGCCTGGATGGCACTTGCTCAAGAGTCCAGCAGGCTCTTGTGGCCTCAAAAAGAAACTGGAAAGACTGAGAGCAGGTGCTTGCGGTGGACACTGGGCTGGCATAGAGCTGTCCGCTCCTAAATGCGGCCGAGCCAGAACTGGCTTCTGCTACAGGGGGATTAGGTGCGTTTCGTTCGGAGCCACCAAATTCTGGGCACCGCCGCTGCCAAAGAAGCCCCTGCCTCAGGGATCCAGAGGACAAGCTTTATGGAGCAGTTCCTGGCAGGTGCCTAGCTGGGTGCCCTGGAGTGCAGTGGAGAGGGAAAAAGAAAAGACTTAGGAGGGGGGGAAGGACAAGACATCCACATCCTCTGAACTCATTTTGCCTGTGGTCAGCATCAGTTGTGTACCTATCCTTTTGTCTCTGCTGGCTGGCTTCTCAAGGGTGAGGAGTGGGTCTTATCTGTCTGCCCTCAGCTCCCAGCACCAGGCCTGGCACAGAGGAGCTGCCCAAGGAAGCTGCACTGAAAGAATTAGTGTGGTGATGACCCAGACTCTTGACTGCCAAAGGTTGACTCTGGGACCCTGGGCTCAGCTCAGACTGCACTGGGCCTCCAGGGGAGCGAGAAATGGAGGGAGAGCCACCTCTTCCTAACTGACTAGGGCCTCTGGCTCATCAAACCCTGGGTTCTCTCTTCCTACCCCGCCCTTCCTCTTCTACTGGATTACTTATCTCTGGAATGAAGTGGTTTCCGGCTGCCAAATGTTTGGGGGAAAACATCCCGTGTAAGAAAGACACATTCCCTCTATAAACTTGTGTTGTGTTTTTGATTGTCTCCCATAAAGGAAGAGATGTATCCTCCAGTTTATGCTTATGACTGTGTAGCTGAAAAAAAAAAAAAATCAATTCTCTCACTCTCCATTGTTTCAGCCAAACTCCCCCCAGCAGCCTTTCTGCTGGGCCAACAGGCTGCTGCCCAGAGCTCAGGGCTGGAGGTTCCTCCCTTGCATGCAGGCAACCAGGAGGAGCCACAGTCTTGGGCTGGCTGTGGGCCTGCCATAGACTGTGGCACAGGAGGGATTCTCATCTCTGCCTGCCTCCCAAGCCAGGTTGGCTCAGGAAGGCGGGCCAGGGTTGGGTAGAGAATGTGGCAGGTCCTCCGGGCAGAGGGGAGGCTGGTCGGCAGGGAAAG
>NW_006771376.1:517382-527963 GCF_000442215.2 Lipotes vexillifer
CCGCCTGTACAGCACCCTCCCCCAGGCTCAGTGCAGCCTCTGATGGGGACAGCAGGGTCTTCTCCCCTCCAGCCTCAAGTGCTTCCTCCTCCTATGAGAAGCCCTCCTGACTGCACAGAATAAACAGAACTCCTCAGTCCGTTAGCTTCCTTGCTGGAGCCTCCATCCAGATAGCTTTCTGTCTGCTGTGGGGTCATTTGGAGTCATGGTTGCCTGGTAGTTTAGAGCAGAGCTCCCCCATCAGAACATTCTGGTTTAAATCCTAGCTCCTCACTTGCTCACTGTCTAACCTTGGGCAAGTTACTTACCTTTTCAGTCTCAGTTTCCTCTGCTGTCAAATGAGGACTATTTTAGGGATTAACTTCGACGACCTGATGGAAAACCGAGCCCCCTTTCCTGCTTTATCTTTCTCCATTGCACCTACCACCATCCTATACTTAATTTTGCTTAATGCTTATCTGGCCTCACTTGAATGTAAACTCCAGGAGGGTATGGGTGCCTGTTTCTTCACTGCCTCGCTCTGTAGAGAGGAGGCTCCATGGATCCAGAGCCTGAGAGAGCCCGAGGACAGGCCCGAGAGAGCAGGCAAGCCTGTGCCCCTGAGTCCATGCACAGAGAAGGTTGGCTCTGTCCTCTAGCATTTCTGGGGTCTCTGATGTGGCAATTTGGGCAGGGGAAATGCCATCCAATGCTGGTCGTGAAGGTAGCCTGTGAGTCTGTCACCAGCACCAGTCTGGAAGCCCTTGGGAGACAGAGATCATGTCTTACCATCCCAGGGTCTCCAGTGCCCTTGCTCATAATGGGCACTTTTAGGATCTGAGTGGTCAGAATCTTACTGCAAGAGGCCAGAGAACTGATGCCTTTGGGCTCTGATGAGGGTGGTCTTAGCCTAAACCAACCTGGCAGGTGCTGTGCTGTGGGCTGCCCAGTCTGCCATGGAGATCAGCCCGGGTGAACCAGGCCCAGGTAGCCCACACCAGCTCACCCCACGGCCTCAGCACTCTGGCTCTGACTCTAAGGGGGAGCAGGAGGCCGCTGGTGTCTATGTCTGGCTGACACGGCTTGATTTCCAGAAAGTGACCTTGGGCCAGACTCAACCTCCTTGAGCCTCACTTTTGAGGTCTCTAGTCTGGGCGTGAGTGGGACTGTGAACAGGAAGGGAGGTCTCTGGTGGGATGCACCCTACCGGGCAGCCCCTTGGCTTGCTACAAGGCCCAGCAATCACCCCTCACGTACCTCTGCCTTTCCTCAAACCCTTTCACACGCTCCCTTTATTTTGTCTGCTCCTCATGGCATATATGTGAGAAAGCCACCCGGAGTTATTATGCTCATTTTTTAAATAATTATTTTTAAGTTTTTTGGCCATGCCATGTGGCATGTGGGATCCTAATTCCCCAACTAGGGATCAAACCCAGGTCCCCTGCATTGGGAACACGGAGTCTTAACCACTGGACTGCCAGGGAACTCTCCCCCCACCTCTTTATTTTTTTAAAATTATGCTCATTTTAAAGATGAAGAAACTGAGGCCAGTAGGCAAAAACCATGCTCAGAGGTCCCTTGGAGACTGAGGCCAGACAAACCAGGTCTGCTGCCGGCCAGGCCAGCCCCAGCACCAGCTCCAAGGGTCTCGAGGGCTGCAGCAGAGCCCTGGGGTCTGCCCCTGCCGCCTGCTTCCCTCCTGGCCCCGCTGGGGTGGCCCGCCCATCTCTTCTCCCTCTGCCTTTAATTGCTTGGAAACAGAGCCGATGGCAGTGGGAACAGCTCAGCCGCTGCTGGTCTCATGACTGGAGGCTTTTGTTTGTTCACAGAATCATATTTTTACACTCGGGCTTCTGCTAATTTATGCCGCAGACCGAGCTCTCCCTTGCTGAAGACGGAGTTTTGGGGAGTGGGGAGTCAATTCCTGGGTTTATTTAGTCATCTTGGAGCCTATCAGAAGCTAAGCAGGGAATAAATTAAAAACAAAAAAAGTAATAATAGTCGTGCTCAGTGTTTATTTCCTGGCGGTTCCCTCCTCCAATGGGCCAGTCAGGCTCCCTTAGCTCATCCTCAGCGTGTCCACTGAGGGAAGCTTTGCTGGGAAAATTAAACGGCTCCTCATTTAAGATGGAGCAGTTGGCCTGTGCTGGTTACTGCTCAGCACCTATGGGGGTTCATCCCAGCTCAGCTCCAAGGGGAGAGCCCTCCAACACTCGTGCGCACACACACACGTGCACATATACACACACACACACGTGCAGAAACCACAGCCTACTACATGTCTCTGTGTGACTGGAAGTTCAGAGCTGCAACATCCTGTAGGAGATGGGGCTCAACTGGGAGCAACCAGGGAGGGCTTCCTAGAGGAAAGGACCTGTAGATCTGAGAATGGGAAGGTGAAATCTGAGTCTGACCCCTAATGGGCCAAAGGCAGGGATGGATTCAGCACTGCTTTGAAGGAGGGAAGTGGGGGGAAAGACCAGTGAGTGGGCTGGGGACCCATTTTGGAAGCCTAAATTATTACAAAATCCTCTTGAGATGGAGTCTGTTCCTCAAGTAAGGTTAGGGCAAAAACACTTTGCATCTACTATACATAAACCAAGGGCTGGAGATGAGAGGGTGTGGGAGGAGACCCCCAGCTCCAGCAAGCCCTCGTAACATAGGAGAATTGTCTCTAAATTAGTAATTGAACCAGAAAGGGCCTGAGTAAGGCCTGTTAAGATCAAGCTCAGGAATACAAGGTCACGAGAACATGGAGAGCTGCAGGGACAGCAAGGGGAGAGGGAACCAGTCCCGTACTCACTGCTCGCACGTGGCAGATCTTAACACGTTAGTTCTTGACTCTACCTTTACCTTTTGGGGCATATGTGGTTGCCTTGTCACCCTCCATGCCCACGAGGGCCACTCTTTTTGGGTACCTGAACCCAGGAATCTGTGGATTTCATCCATACATCCATGCATCCTCCCACCTACCAGTCTCCCATGCATGACCTACCCCTTCACTCATCCTATCCATCCATCTACCCATCCACCTCTATCCAGCCACCCATTCCAGCCAGCTACCTGCACAATAGAGAGGCAGACAGTAGAGCACAGCAGGGGCTCCTCACGAGCAACCTGGGTGGCAGCCTGGAGGCTTCTACGGGTGGCATTTCTGAGGGACTGGCTGCAAGCCTTGGAGCCACAGGAATCTGCTTTGGTGAGCTGGGTGCTAAGGAGATTCATCTCTCTGCGACAGACTTACATTTACCAAGCTCACAGGGATTGATTTTTATATACACACCCTGATGCCAACTTATTAATTCATAATAAGAAATGCTACTCAAGTGGAGCGGATATTGGCCCAGGCAGAACAGAGCCTCTCCCAGTAGGCAAGTAACAGGAGAAGTCAAATTATCATGAAAAATGCTGGGTTGGGGCTTCCCTGGTGGCGCAGTGGTTGAGAGTCCTCCTGCCGATGCAGGGGACACGGGTTCGTGCCCCGGTCCGGGAAGATCCCACGTGCCGCGGAGCGGCTGGGCCCGTGAGCCCTGGCCACTGAGCCCGCGCGTCCGGAGCCTGTGCCCCGCAAAAACAAAACAAACAAACAAAAAAGACAGTATGGTACTGGCACAAAAACAGACTCATGGATCAAAGAATCTCAGACAAAGTACATAAATATCAATTAAAAGTAGTCTGAAATCACAATATTGCAACACATACACTATGTCCCAGACTGGCATAAAGCTTCTTATTCATTGTAGCTCAGTTAGCATTACATACTAGAAAGCAGATGACAAATATACATAGAAAATCTAGGTTTCAATACCATCTTTACTAGATAACATGGCAGTAAACCACCCCATATTTTAGTTACTTTATTTTTAAAATGGAAATGATCATAACTATTCTGCAGCATCAAATTAAATAATGTGTATAAAGTACTTTTAAATAGTAAAATCTTAACATTTATTTAATTTTAAAAAAAAAAATGCTGGGTTGGTAATTCACAGTGAGAAATCGAACTTCTGAGGGGTCTGGGTACTCATATCTTCCAGGTCTGTCTGCTCTCTCCGAAAGCAAGTTCCAAGAGAAGGTGATCAGAAGCCCCCTGGGTGAATCTGAGTTAGAAAGCTGTGGTGGGGCAGGGGGGTTGGCTGTGTGATTTGCTGTCCAATGGCCTGATGTTTCTGTCCCACCCTGGCACCTGATCTGTCTCAGGCACCTTCTACCCCAGGGGTCAGCAAACTATGGCCTGCAGGCCAAACACTGCCTGTTTTTGTATGGCCCAAGAGCGAAGAATGCATTTTACATTTCTAAATGATTGAAAATCAAAAGACAAATTATATTTCATGACATGTGAAAATTATATGAAATTCAAATTTCAGCGCCCCCACAAAGAAAGTTTTAATGACACACAGCCCATTCATTTGTTACCTATGATCTATGGCTACTTCTGTGTTACAACCACAGAAGTGAGTAGTTGCAACAGAGACCGTGTAGCCTGCGAAGGCTAAATTATTAATGATGCGATCATTTATAGGAAAAGTTTTCGACCCGAGGTCTAGCCCAGTCCCTCACCTTTCTATGGCCTTTGTCTCTTTACTGAATTACTGTCACCTTCCAGTCCTGTTGACCTGAGATTGTTCAGAGATCACCTGGATCATGGAATCTGCCCAAGTTGACCATTCATGAACTTTTAGGTAATCTCTTGGTTCCCATGCGCACACCGGCACGTCATAACCACGTTGCAAGGTTATCAGCCTAGCCCCCAGTGGGCTCATTAGCACCTCCATGTATAGACAATGCAAAACACTTGTCTTCATCTTTCTGTTCACCAACTTTCTCTTCTCCCAATCACCCCCAGCCTCCCTCCCGTCATGCCTTCATTTACCAAGCCAGCCTCGTTTGTCCACGCATGGTGGTGCCTACCTTTCCATCTCTTGAGCATCCACCCATACATCCACTTAGCCTCTGGCCCAATGAGGTGGGTGTGACGTGTGCATGCGTGTGCTTGTGCGTGTGTGTGTCTGCGTGTGTGTGTGTAGAGTGGATGACTTTACAACTCAACAAACTCTCAGCTATGTTTGAGACTTTAATCAGAGGTTAAAGGCTGATGAGAAAGTCATGTCCCTGCAGGCCAGGGTTCGGATACCCTGAGTTGGGGTGACCATCTCCAGTGAGAATTTTCTCTGACTGAGAACAAACAGCACTTTGACCCTGGGGCCTTCCCTCTGCTTCAAGGCTGTGAAGTGTCGTCTGGAGTTCTTGCGAGGCAGCTGTGTGGGAGAGAGAGGGGAAAAAAAGAAAAGAGGTGGTGAGGGAGGGAAGAGGAAGCAGAGACAGAACAAGAAGGAGGGCTGGCGGGGGAGGAGAGAGATTCACGCCCTGCGGGAAGCGATCAGATGCAGTGGCTCAGGCCCCATTGATTCATTCTTCCAGGGCTCCTTTGTCCTGGGCCTGGGTGGTGTGGGCGGGTTTGTCTGGGAGTGCCCAGGGGCGGTTTGGACACAGCTGGGTGCTCAGGCAGCCAGCGCCCTGGGCACTGCCTCCCGTAGCTGCCTGCCCAGCTGGGCACTTGGGTTTCTGCCTCCTCCGGAGGGGCTGGGGAGGATATGTGTAGGATTCAGCCTGAGTTTTAGGGACACTCAGGACCACAGGCCCCTCAGACATGGGGGTAGAGGGGAGCTGTCTGCAGTCAGCAGTGCCTGTCGTGCGCCCCTGTGGCCAGCTCCGATCTGGCTCAGCTGGCTCCTCTTGTCCTCTGTCACCAGGCCTGGGGCTGGGTGGTGCAGACCACACAGAGTGGGGGCTGAACCCCAGTGTCTGAGACCCCAGCTCTGGGCTCTGTTCCCTGCTCCAGACTGCCAGAAGGAAACATACCTATTTCACTCAGGCAAGCTTCCAGAGGCCATGGGCAGAAGGCGGTCATTAAACAAACAAAGCAGAGAGAAAAATCTTTAAAAAAAGATGTTGAATTATGGTTTTCTCAGCGTATATGCCCAGTAGTGGGATGGCTGGGTCGTACGGTAGTTCTATGTTTAGTTTTTTAAGGAAGCTCCTGCTTTGTTGTAACAATTTACATTCCCACCAACAGTGCAAGAGGGTTCCCTTTTCTCCACACCCTCTCCAGCATTTATTGTTTGTAGATTTTCTGATGATGGCCATTCTGACTGGTGTGAGGTGATGCCTCATTGTGGTTTTGATTTGCATTTCTCTAATTAGTGATGTTGAGCATCTTTTCATGTATTTGTTGGCCATATATATGTCTTCTTTGAAGAAATGTCTATTTAGGTCTTCTGCCCATTTTTGGATTGGGTTGTTTGTTTTCGTGATATTGAGCTGCATGAGCTGCTTGTATATTTTGGAGATAACACGTACCACAATGTTCATTGCAGCACTATTTACAATAGCCAGGACATGGAAGCAACCTAAGTGTCCATCAACAGATGAATGGATAAAGAAGATGTGGCACATATATACAATGGAATATTACTCAGCCATAAAAAGGAACAAAATTGAGTTATTTGTAGTGAGGTGGATGGACCTAGAATCTGTCAGACAGAGTGAAATAAGTCAGAATGAGAAAAACAAATACCATATGCTAATGCATATATATGGAATTTTAAAAAAGCAGTATTGATGAACTTAGTGGCAGGGCAGGAATAAAGATGCAGATGTAGAGAAGCTGGGATGAAGTGAGAGAGTAGCACTGACATATATACACTACCAAATGTAAAATGGATGGCTAGTGGGAAGCTGCAGCATAGCACAAGGAGATCAACTCAATGCTTAGTGACAACCTAGAGGGATGGGATAGGGAGGGTGGGAGGGAGGCTCAAGAGGGAGGGGATATGGGGATATATGTATACATATAGCTGATGCACTTTGTTGTACAGCAGAAACTAACAACATTGTGAAGCATTTATGCTCCAATAAAGATGTGAGAAACAAAATAAAACAAGATGTTGAACCAAATGCACAATTATTGCCTTTCCCACTAACTGGCATAGACCTTCAAAGCTGGAGGCATCTGCCTTTGCATCTTATGGATAGAGAAGCCAAGGTTTCAGATGACAAAGGGCTAAGTGGTGTGGCCAGCATGGACCTCAGGCCTCTGGACCTTGAGTCCAGAACCTCTGTCTGCAGGGAGGCAGCACCACATAACAGTGATGACCTTGGACTCTGATGTCAGAAAGGCATGGCTTCAAGGCCCACCTCCTCTCCCAGACAGTGTGAGTCTCAATGTCCTGTATAAAATGGGGACGCTGGGAAGAGTACTGAGCTCATAGGCTGTTTTGAGGAATAAAAGAGGTGCTCTTTGTAAAGTGCCTGGTGCACAGTAGGTGGCCGATATGTGTTAACTTTTAAAAAGTAGCTACTGTGCTAAGGTTAGAGGATTGAACAAAATCCTCTCTGCAAGGAAACCCCAGTTCCGTGGGGGTGACATATAGACTCACCATTCAGAGGAATCTGTGCAATGCAAGATGTAGGTGCTGTGGGAGTGATGGGGGCAAGGGGATCAGAAGGCTTCCCAGAGGTGGCAGGTACACCAATCCCTGAAGGCAGAGCAGTTGTTTACATCAGGTGGGCAAGGGCAAGGGAGAACATTCCAGGCAGAGGGCACAGCACAGGCAAAGGCAGAGAAGAGTGAGGCCCTCCTGGGAGTGAGGCTGCTTGCAGAGGGTTCTCCCTGCCAATTAAGGTTCCCCAGTTGGTCTCCCACTGCCCCGGGCTCCTCACCACCCTCCTTCCAGTGTGAGCTCTGGGAAAGCAAACTGGCTTAGTATGTGCTGAAGCCAAACACCATTTTGCTTCAGCAAATTTTCTGATGGAAAATATAATTCTGTAATGAGGCCCCAAGTTAAATAGCCTTGGCGTTTGGAATTATCTGGCCCCACTCTTTGCCAGGAGGGATAGAAATGGGTTATGAGGAAAAAGGGGATTAACCCAGATATGTGTTTCAGGAGCCTCCTTCACTGTCTCCCCCTCCAGGAAGCCTCCCCAGCTTTCACCCTCATAGGCACACACATAGACACCGTCCCCCACATAGTGTCACCAGTTATTCCACATTCACCTCTGAGCACTCATCTCCAAGCTCAGTCACACACACACCTTAGGGCACATGAGACTCACAGACTGTTGCCACAAACCGTTGCTTCTACACACACAAACACACACACACACACACACACACCCCACACACACGTGTGCGTGGGGCTGCTCAGGGTGTTTCTCCAAGCCATTGCTGCATCTCATAACCACCTAGATGCTGGGGAACAGAAAGATTGGAGGGCTTTGGACCCAAGAGTGACCCCAGCCTGCTAGTTGCCACTGTCTGCAACCTAATAGGGTGGGAGTGCATGCAGATACCCGTCCCCACCCTGGGCCATTCGCTGAGCCCAGAAGGACTGGTAGGCACCCACTCTGATCCTGGCTTACTCCAGGGGAGGCCCTATGGGAGTCAGTGGAGTCCAGTGTACCTGGTTCAGAAGGGCCCAATGACTAAATAATGTCGCTGTCAGGCTCTTGGAGATGTAATTGGGTCTGACAGTCCTTGACTAATCTGTGTTTGTCTTCCTTAAAACTCTGTCACACTGCCCTCTGCCTGCCCAGCCGCCAACAGCCCTAGGTACTCCCGCAGCCGAGACAGACTCAGGAGGGGCGGGGGCAAGGGCAGGAGTAGAGACCCAGTTCCAGAGCCAGGGCAAGACCTCGCATTCATATACAGGGATCCGGACAGGCTCCAGTTTCCAGAATTAAACTGGAAAATCTGGACTCTGCCTCTGTCTTCCTGTCTCTCCTGTCTCTCCCAGTCTCAAGAGACCTCCGCCAAGGTGTATGTCTCCCCTGCTCTGGGGCCAGAAAGGAAGGGTGTCATCCATTTGGCAGGTGCTGACTCACACTCATAACCTGTCACCTCCCAGAGCAGGCTGTGTCCAGGCTTCTAAGGTGTGCCGGCTATTTTTACGGGTGAAGGTGTGATGTCACAGGTACAGGGACTTCTTGGCTCCCAGTGGGATGGCGGCCATGCTTGCTTAGCTCTATTGGCCTCCATCCATGCTGGTCTCCAGGGTTGCTAACAGTTTCTTCTTCCCCTTGCTGGCCTGTCCCGCAGGGGAGAGGAGTCCAAGCATTTCCCGACACCCTAGTGTGCCTAGATCTGCTACTGAGATGGGGTACACCATAAGGGGGAAACCTGGACCAGTTGGGAAGATGAGTATTTCCCACAGATGCTCAACCCTGAGTGCCGCAGGGATTCTGAGATGAGGAATGTCTGTAATAGTTCAGTGGTCAGGGGAGCCTTAGGATGGGGAGGATTTGGACAAGAGGAGGGGCATCCCAGGTGGGGGATGGCAGGAAACTAGGTGCCAGGATAACAGCTAACACTTCCTGACAGCTTACTGTGTGCCAGGCTTTGCTCCAAGTGGTTTTGCATGGCTGAATCTATTTAACCCTCACAATAAATAAGGCACAGAGAAGTTAAGTAACTTGCCCAAAGTCACACAGCTAGTGAGGAGCAAGGGTGGGATTTGAATCCAGACAGTCTAGTTCCAGAGCCCATGCTTGTAACCGCTCTCCTCTGCTGTGTGTGAAGTTACCTGAGTGGAGGGAGGGTTTGGGCAGGAGGAATTGGAGAGGTAGGAGCGTGCGGGAGGAGATGTTAAGGGACTTAAATGCCAAAAGGAGGTTTGAGAGCCACTCTGATAGGTGACAGGGAAGTAAGAGAAGTGACAACCTCTGGATGTCACCTGTACCCCTTTCCCACCTGTGCCACCCCCTACTTCTGACTCCTGCCAGCTCAGAGGAGCAGGGAACGTCATAGGTGATCTAAGATACTCATTGCTTTGTCTGCCCAGCCCCTCTCCCTGCTTCTCAGGGAGCTGCCAATCACAGAACTCCCACCTTCCACCCCACTTCCCACCCAAAGGGCTGGGTACATGACCAAAGCCTGGCCAATCAGCATCCTTCCCTGGGATTTGGAAATTTCAAACCCAAGAAAGAGAGGTCCTTCTTTTCTGCAGATAGCTGTCTGCAGAGGAAACCCTGGAGCAGCCCGCGGGCAAGGTTCCAGCTGTAGAGAGGGGTAGCATGAGAAAAGGAGGCCGGGAGCCTCGACCAGCAGAGAGGAGAGGCCAAGTGGGGGTTCTGTGGTATAAAAGCCTCACGTACAGTCTCTCCCCAGGCTTCCAGCTCCCCAGCCTTCCCCAACATTTGCTTTTGTGATCCAGTAATATCCCCTTTGTGCCTAACTGGCTCAAATTGGGTTTCCATCATTTGTTACCAGGAGGGCCCTAAAAGGTATTGCCTCCCAGACTCTGTAGGAGAGGAGACCTTTGAGGTCTCCATGCAGAACTCGGGTACCCCTGATGGGCATCCCCTCACCTCTCCCAAGATGGGGGCTCACTGGGCATGCTCTGCTCCAAGTCTGGCCTGGGTAATGCTGGGATCAAGGAAGAACTGTCTCAGGCTGGCATGGGGGACAGACCTGTGGACAGTGAGCGCCTAACCTAGCAGAATGGAGACTGGACTGTCTCAGCCATGGGAGCTGGGGCAAGCCCCCATGCCCTGACCCAGGCTCTCTCCAAACAAGCTTTTTTTTTTTTTTTTTTTTTTTTTTTT
>NW_006771376.1:528087-539992 GCF_000442215.2 Lipotes vexillifer
TTTTGCAGTACACGGGCCTCTCACTGTTGTGGCCTCTCCCGTTGCGGAGCACAGGCTCCAGACACGCAGGCTCAGCAGCCATGGCTCATGGGCCCAGCTGCTCTGCGGCATGTGGGATCTTCCCGGACCGGGGCACGAACCCATGTCCCCTGCATCGGCAGGCGGACTCTCAACCACTGCGCCACCAGGGAAGCCCCATACAAGCTTTTAAGGAAGGAGGACAAAACTAGACCTGAGGCCCAGAGTCCACCTGGCCTGGCCTGCTTGCCAGCAGCCCATACCTGTCCCAACACCGCGAAAGAGCCTGGTCCATCTCTGAATGGATGTGCCAGTCTGGGTGGGGCACAGCAAACACTGTTTCCGGGTCTTCCCCTGGTGTTCGGCTTGCCTCCAGGCTATTTAGGAGGTCCTTGAAAAATAGCAACAGCACAACAAAACCTCAACACAGAATCATGGTAACCGTTATTCCTTTCTCTGGTTCCACTCCTTCTGCCCGGGGTTCCAGCAAGTCACCCCCTGGTCCCTGTACCCCAGGTGGCTGTCCTGTGTTGGTAGCTGCCTCTTTCAAGACAGGGGGGCCAGTTACCCAGTTGTGCCCTCACCTTCTGCTGTGTGCCTTGTACTCTCTGCTCTGGCCCAGGTTGCTGGGCTGGTTTTCGTGGGTATATTTCTCCTGCTCTCCAAGGTAATGGTCTTTCTGAGGTAGATGCTGGAGACATATGACCGGAGGCTCCGGCCTGTGAGGCTCTCTTTCCCAGGTCAGCTGCTCTACTGAGCCCTCTCTTGCCCGCTAAGCTGAAAACTGGTCTCTTCCCTTAAAAATAGTTAGAAAAAAGTGCTTCCTAAATCCTGGAGCATCTGAGTCTGGTGATCACGGGGATTTGGATCTGCCATTTCCTGTGCTGGGGAGCCAGCGGGGTGACGTAAAAGAGGGGAGAGGGAGTCAGGCCCAGGGATGGAGGCTCCTTGGTAGGCTCAGCAGCAGACCACTGAGAGAAGAAGCTGTGTGATTCCCAGCCACGTTGCATCTCACGCTGGGGATCTAGGCTAGAGCTGGGATGCCAGGAGAACGAATCGTGGCAACACGCTCCACTTGGCTTTTGGACTTAAAAGTGTAACCCAAAGGCCAACTGACAAATTATGGCTAGCTCTTTCTGGCTGCCCAGGCTGGGCTCCAGCTGTCGTGTGTGTGTGTATACATGCCTGGGTCCCGTGTATGCTTCTGAGCACACATGTGCATGCAGTGTGTATACATGCTAGGGCTCGGCTACATTGCCCACATCTCCTGCTCACTGCAAGTGCTAGTCTTCCGCAAAGCTGAGAAGTTTGAGGATTCTGAGGCTGGCACTCCACCCCCTCATTGGCCCTGGCCCTGACTCTCATTCCCTTCTTAGCCTGCCGCCCCTCTGTCCTCTCCTTCTGCACTGTTTCCCCACCAGATGCCTCTCTTGACTGACAGGTGCCCAATTTTGATGTCTGTCACGGGGTTTACAAATGAAGCCTTTTCCTTAAGGCTTTATAAATCAGATTGGATACTTCTCACAATCTCCGGAAGCTACTTTTTAGTAAGAAAAATCTTGGAACATCTGCACCTTTTATCGATCAGATAAGTTTCCAACTCCAGGATGTGCTGTTCCAGGTTTTTCCCAGCCTGGCCCCAATCTCACTTTTCTGATTCACCAGACCTTTCTAGCCCCTTCTCCTACCCCACACAGGGGAATAAAGCGTGCGAGGAGGTGGCCTAGGGCGATGGGAGGACTCAGAGTTGAGTTTCTTGGGTTCTAGTCCTGTCTCTACCAATGACTACTTTTGTGACCTTGGACAAGTCCTTGCCTTTCTCTAGACCTCAGTCTTCTCTGTAAATTGGATGCATTAAATAACATCAAAGTCTCGGCCTGGGGGACCGTCAGAACCTCTAACCATGACTTTTCAGGTTTTTAAACAGCTTATTTAGTTCACTGTGACTCTGATTTGTTTTTGTTTTTAATTAATTAATTTATTTTTGGCTGCATTGGGTCTTCATTGCTGCATGTGGGCTTTCTCTAGTTGTGGCAAGCAGGGACTACTCTTTGTTGTGGTGCGCGGGCTTCTCATTGTGGTGGCTTCTCCTGTTGTGGAGCTCGGGCTCTAGGTGCACAGGCTTCAGTAGTTGTGGCACACAGTCTCAGTAGTTGTGGCTCGCAGGCTCAGTAGTTGTGGCGCATGGGCTTAGTTGCTCCAAGGCATGTGGGATCTTCCCGGACCAGGGCTTGAACCCGTGTCCCCTGCATTGGCAGGCGGATTCTTAACCACTGCACTACCAGGGAAGTCCCCTCTGATTTGTTTTAAATCATTGCATTAGTTTTGTGTGGCTGCCATAACAAATTACCACAAACTGGGTAGCTTAGAACAAAGAAAATTCATTGTCACACAGGAGGCCAGAAGTCTGAAATCAGTAACACTGAGCTGAAATCAAGGATTTGGCAGAGCTGCACTCCCTCCAGGGGCTCTAGATACTCTCCCCATCTCAAGACCCTTAACTTCATCACAACTACAAAGATCCCTTTTCCAAATAAGGTAACATTTCCAGGTCCCAAGGATTAGGACCTGATATCTTTGGGGGCTTTTACTCAGCCTGCTTCAACCACAGCATTGACTCCATTTGGAAATGTCACCTATCACTAAAGGCAAGTGTGAGGTTTTTAGATTTATCAGAGGGAGCCTGGAGTTAAAGAGGGTTGAGAAAAGTGGACAACGTGACCTGCAAGGGTCCTCCCAGTCTGATCGCTGTGCTTTTCTAACTACCATGTGCTGAAGGAAACACAAATTAGTTTAATTTCAACCAAATCAAGCACAATCAAGGAGTGAAATCCATCGCCACTCAACCAAACCGATCTCAGGCACCTGGGGTTGAGGTGCCCTGTGGATAAAATATTGTTTAGATCCATGAGGGTCTTTCATTCAGCTGGGGGACCCCCAGTACAGGGCCTTAGATGCCACTGGCTCCTGGTACCACAGTGGACCCCAGGCTCAGGACAGATGGAGCCCAGGCCAGGCTGGCAGACTGGCTGCAGAGGCCATGGTCCCAGCCCTCCTGAACACCGCCGGATTCCAAGCCCCTGTCCCAGTGTTCCCAGGTGGTCCAGGTTCAGCTCACTGCCCACCCTCACCATGGGAAGATCGTCACCTCTCAGACCTTCCAGACCAGCCTATAGAAGCCCTGGGTCTGTCGGCTCCCATTAGAGCCTATGACAATGGATTCCGTATGCCCACACATCCCTGCTTGCAGCCTCATAGTATCAGGAGCAACAATGGGGGTGGGGGTAGGTGTTTGTGTCACACTCAAATGGGCCCAAATCCTGGCTCTGCCACTTGCCAGCTGAGTTTGCTTGGGCAAGTGGTTTCACCTCTCTTATTTTGGTTTTGTCATCTATGAAGTGGACAGCACGCTCTCAGGGTCACTCTGGGGAGCAGTGAGGCGGGGCCCAGGAAACGGTGGCCATGCTGCTGCGGGGGAGGGAATTCTTACAGCATGTACTATATCAGCAAAAGCTGATATAGAAAAGCCAGGAGGAGAACTTCTGCTGCCAGTGTCCTTGTCCCCATGGTGAGCCACAGCCACCCCCTGCCTCTGCAGGAGATCCTCCAACACTAGCAGATTCACCAGAGGACAGACAGCAGAAGCAAGAAGAACTACAATCCTGCAGCCTGTGGAACAAAAACCACATTCACAGAAAGATAGACAAGATGAAAAGGCAGAGGGCTATGTACCAGATGAAGGAACAAGATAAAACCCCATAATAACAACTAAGTGAAGTGGAGATAGGCAACCTTCCAGAAAAAGAATTCAGAATAATGATAGTGAAGATGATCCAGGACCTCAGAAAAACAATGGACGCAAAGATTGAGAAGATGCAAGAAATGTTTAGTAAAGACCTAGAAGAATTAAAGAACAAACAAACAGAGATGAACAATACAATAACTGAAATGAAAAATACACTAGAAGGAATCAATAGCAGAATAACTGAGGCAGAAGAACAGATAAGTGACCTGGAAGACAGAATGGTGGAATTCACTGCTGCGGAACAGAATAAAGAAAAAGGAATGAAAAGAACGAAGACAGCCTAAGAGAACTCCGGGGCAACATTAAACGCAACAACATTCGCATTATAGGGGTCCCAGAAGGAGAAGAGAGAGAGAAAGGACCCGAGAAAATATTTGAAGAGATTATAGTCGAAAACTTCCCTAACATGGGAAAGGAAATAGCCACCCAAGTCCAGGAAGCACAGCAAGTCCCATACAGGATAAACCCAAGGAGAAACAGGCCGAGACACATAGTAATCAAATTGGCAAAAATTAAAGACAAAGAAAAATTATTGAAAGCAGCAAGGGAAAACCAACAAATAACATACAAGGGAACTCCCATAAGGTTAACAGCTGATTTCTCAGCAGAAGCTCTACAAGCCAGAAGGGAGTAGCATGATATTCTTAAAGTGATGAAAGGGAAGAACCTACAACTAAGATTACTCTACCTGCCAAGGATCTCATTCAGATTTGATGGAGAAATCAAAAGCTTTACAGACAAGCAAAAGCTAAGAGAATTCAGCACCACCAAACCAGCTCTACAACAAATGCTAAAGGAACTTCTCTAAGTGGGAAACACAAGAGAAGAAAAGGACCTACAAAAACAAACCCAAAACAATTAAGAAAATGGTCATAGGAACATACATATTGATAATTACCTTAAACGTGAATGGATTAAATGCTCCAACCAAAAGACACAGGCTTGCTGAATGGATACAAAAACAAGACCCAGATATATGCTGTCTACAAGAGACCCACTTCAGACCTAGGGACACATACAGACTGAAAGTGAGGGGATGGAAAAAGATATTCCATGCAAATGGAAATCAAAAGAAAGCTGGAGTAGCAATACTCATATCAGATAAAATAGACTTTAAAATAAAGAATGTTACAAGAGACAAGGAAGGACACTACATAATGATCAAGGGATCAATCCAAGAAGAAGATATAACAATTATAAATATATATGCACCCAACATAGGAGCACCTCAATACATAAGGCAACTGCTAACAGCTATAAAAGAGGAAATCGACAGTAACACAATAATAGTGGGGGACTTTAACACCTCACTTACACCAATGGACAGATCATCCAAAATGAAAATAAATAAGGAAACAGAAGCTTTAAATGACACAATAGACCAGATAGATTTAATTGATATTTATAGGACATTCCATCCAAAAACAGCAGATTACACTTTCTTCTCAAGTGCACACGGAACATTCTCCAGGATAGATCACATCTTGGGTCACAAATCAAGCCTCAGTAAATTTAAGAAAATTGACATCATATCAAGCATCTTTTCTGACCACAATGCTATGAGATTAGAAATGAATTACAGGGGGAAAAGCGCAAAAAACACAAACACATGGAGGCTAAACACTACGTTACTAAATAGCCAAGAGATCACTGACAAAATCAAAGAGGAAATCAAAAAATACCTAGAGACAAATGACAATGAAAACACGACAATCCAAAACCTATGGGATGCAGCAAAACCAGTTTTAAGAGGGAAGTTTACAGCTATACAAGCCTACCTCAAGAAACAAGAAAAATCTCAAATAAATAATCTAACCTTACACCTAAAGGAATTAGAGACAGAAGAACAAAAAAACCCCAGAGTTAGCAGAAGGAAAGAAATCATAAAAATCAGATCAGAAATAAATGAAAAAGAAATGAAGGAAACAATAGCAAAGATCAATAAAACTAAAAGCTGGTTCTTTGAGAAGATAAACAAAATTGATAAACCATTAGCCAGACTCATCAAGAAAAAGAGGGAGAGGACTCAAATCAATAAAATTAGAAATGAAAAAGGAGAAGTTACAACAGACACCGCAGAAATACAAATCACCCTAAGACACTACTACAAGCAACTCTATGCCAATAAAATGGACAGCTGGAAGAAATGGTCAAATTCTTAGAAAGGTATAACCTTCCAAGACTGAACCAGGAAGAAACAGAAAATATGAACAGGACCAATCACAAGTAATGAAATTGAAACTGTGATTAAAAATCTTCCAACAAACAAAAGCCCAGGACCAGATGGCTTCACAGGCGAATGCTATCAAACATTTAGAGAAGAGCTAACACCTATTCTTCTCAAACTCTTCCAAAATATAGCAGAGGGAGGAACACTCCCAAACTCATTCTACGAGGCCACCATCACCTTGATACCAAAACCAGACAAGGATGTCACAAAGAAAGAAAACTACAGGCCAATATCACTGATGAACATAGATGCAAAAATCCTCAACAAAATACTAGCAAACAGAATCCAACAGCACATTAAAAGGATCATACACCATGATCAAGTGGGGTTTATTCCAGGAATGCAAGGATTCTTCAATATACGCAAATCTATCAATGTGATTAACCATATTAACAAATTGAAGGAGAAAAACCATATGATCATCTCAATAGATGCAGAGAAAGCTTTTGACAAAATTCAACACCCATTTATGATAAAAACCCTGCAGAAAGTAGGTGTAGAGGGAACTTTCCTCAATATAATAAAGGCCGTATATGACAAGCCCACAGCCAACATCATCCTCAATGGCGAAAAACTGAAAGCATTTCCACTAAGGTCAGGAACAAGACAAGGTTGCCCACTCTCACCACTCTTATTCAACATAGTTTTGGAAGTTTTAGCCACAGCAATCAGAGAAGAAAAGGAAATAAAAGGAATCCAAATCGGAAAAGAAGAAGTAAAGCTGTCACTGTTTGCAGATGACATGATACTATACATAGAGAATCCTAAAGATGCTACCAGAAAACTACTAGAGCTAATCAATGAATTTGGTAAAGTAGCAGGATACAAAATTAATGCACAGAAATCTCTGGCATTCCTATATACTAACGATGAAAAATCTGAAAGTGAAATCAAGAAAACACTCCCATTTACCATTGCAACAAAAAGAATAAAATATCTAGGAATAAACCTACCTAAGGAGACAAAAGACCTGTATGCAGAAAATTATAAGACACTGATGAAAGAAAGATCAATGGAACAAGATAGAAAGCCCAGAGGTGAACCCACGCACCTATGTTCAACTAATCTATGACAAAAGAGGCAAGGATATACAATGGAGAAAAGACAGTCTCTTCAATAAGTGGTGCTGGGAAAACTGGACAGCTGCATGTAAAAGAATGAAATTAGAACACTCCCTAACACCGTACACAAAAATAAACTCAAAATGGATTCGAGGCCTAAATGTAAGACTGGACACTATAAAACTCTTAGAGGAAAACATAGGAAGAACACTCTTTGACATAAATAAATCACAGCAAGATCTTTTTTGATCCACCTCCTAGAGTAATGGAAATAAAAACAAAAATAAACAAATAGGACCTAATGAAACTTAAAGGCTTTTGCAAAGCAAAGGAAACTACAAAAGACGAAAAGACAACCCTCAGAATGGGAGAAAATATTTGCAAATGAATCAACGGACAAAGGATTAATCTCCAAAATATATAAGCAGCTCATGCAGCTCAATCGCAAAAAAACAAACAACCCAATCCAAAAATGAGCAGAAGACCTAAACAGACATTTCTCCAAAGAAGACATACAGATGGCCAAGAAGCACATGAAAAGCTGCTCAACATCACTAATTATTAGAGAAATGCAAATCAAAACTACAATGAGGTATCACCTCACACCAGTTAGAATGGGCATCACCAGAAAATCTACAAACAACAAATGCTGGAGAGGGTGTGGAGAAAAGGGAGCCCTCTTGCACTGTTGGTGGGAATGTAAATTGATACAGCCACTATGGAGAACAGTATGGAGGTTCCTTAAAAAGCTAAAAATAGAATTACCGTATGACCCAGCAATCCCACTACTGGGCATATACCCAGAGAAAACCATAATTCAAAAAGACACATGCACCCCAATGTTCATTGCAGCACTATTTATAATAGCAATGTCATGGAAGCAACCTAAATGCCCATTGACAGACGAATGGATAAAGAAGATGTGGTACATATATACAATGGAATATTACTCAGCCATAAAAAGGAACGAAATTAGGTCATTTGTTGAGACATGGATGGACCTAGAGACTGTCATACAGAGTGAAGTAAGTCAGAAAAAGAAAAACAAATATCGTATATTAACGCATATATGTGGAACCTAGAAGAATGGTACAGATGAACCGGTTTTCAGGGCAGAAATTGAGACACAGATGAAGAGAACAAACGTATGGACACCAAAGGGGGAAAGCCATGGTGGGGGTGTGGGGGTGGTGGTGTGATGAATTGGGCGATTGGGATTGACTGATGTGTATAAAATTGATGACTAATAAGAAACTGCTGTATATAAAAAAAAAAGCCGGGAGACAGAGGCATCCAGAGAGGCTGTGTTGGTTCTGTGCAGCTGAAATTACAGAGAAGCAGAAGCCATAAGGGAACAGAGACGGCTAGTTGGAGGCAGTACAGAAGGAAGCAAGCAGGGTTCAGTCCAAATGGCTTATGGGCTCTACAAGACCCTACATGCCTGCCCTTGTTCCCTTCTCTGACCCTTTCTCCCCTCTCCTCCAAATCTGCGGTGTGCAGCGTCACTGACTCTTTTTTTCATTCCAGGGTCCCAAGCTCCTTCCCACCCCTGGGCCTTTGCATATGCTGTGCTCCCTCTCCACCTGGCCAATCCTACTTACCATCTGGATCTTCACTTAAATGCTACTTTTTCAAGGAAGCTCTCTCACAAGGACAGTTTCCCCAGTTATGTGCTCATTGACTCATGTCTGGCTCATTAACGCTGGACCACATGCCTACCTCTGTTCCATCAGTAGCAGCCAGGTGAGGGGGTGGAGCAAAACATGGTGGCCTCTGCCTCAGGGACTGTAGCAGGGAGACCTTCCTTAGAAGAGGCTCTGAGCAGGCAGCCACCATGAGGCACGTTCAAATGCACACAGAGGAGACAAGGAGAGAAAATAGGGTCCAGCTCATAGTGGCCAGTATATCCACGTCCCGCCTCTGCCAGGAGAGGTGCCTGAGGTCAGGAGGGGAGTGATTTGCCTACAGCCACTCAGCAGGTCACGGCAGGGCTGCTCTCCTGGCCTCAGCTGAGGGCTTCTTCCAGTGCCCCGGGCTGTGGAGAAAGGAGCTGGGCTAAGGAGAACAGGGGCCAAAATGGGAGCCCAAGGCTGTGGGCCTGAGGTCAGGGAAGGGGAAGCTGGGCTTGAGTGAGGGCTGGGGGCCGGTGCCTCGGGCAAGCTTGCACCCTGGCTGAGCCAGCCACCCAGGAGCCCTGTGTGTGCCCAGACTTTTAACATCTGGCATTGAAGGATGGCTGCAGTTCTTAGCTGAGGGCACCTTAAAACACTCTCTTTTCCCACATCTTCTTTCTTTTGTTTTGTTTTGTTTCCCTGTTAAATGGAAAGGAAACATCTTCGAGCCGGATCTGTGTCTGAGTCATTGCAGGTCCTGGAGGTGGAAGCCAGGCTGCTGGGGGGTGGGATCTAGAAGAGGGGAAGGTATGAGGGCGGCCCTGAGGAAAGGTGCAGGACACAGTCTTTGCTTGGGGACGCTGCTGGTGTGATATGAGGAGTCTTCAGGGTGCCCTCCCCACTTTGCCTCTGAGCTTCTCACAGACGCCCCCATTCTGCACCGCCCCCGATCTGCTTTACCACACAGGCCTCTGAGACCGGTCACACCCTCAGTCCTTTTCTGTCTTTGAAGAAAGGACATTTTCTTTACGGTGGGAAGATATGGCTCCCGCTGCTGCGGTCGGGGACTCCACAGGTTAGCAGGGGGAGCTGTGGGAGACTTGGAACCTTCCCTACTTGGGGTGACAAGGAGGTGTGTGTGACATGGGCTCTGAGCCAAGACGTCAATGTCCAGCTCACACCCTGCAGCCCACCCTGGAGGCTGTGGGATGACCCCTCCTGTATCTTGGATCTTGGGTTGAGCTGGCATAGGAGAAATTGGCCAAAATAGGGAGTTTTAATGTGTATTCTATTTTCTGGCCATTTTGATTGTCCACTCCGCTCCCCGGACTGCTTCGAGGCCCTGCACTAGCCCCACCTCCTCCCTTCCGCTGCTGAGAAGGCCTTTCCGGCACTCACCTCACTCTGTCAGGACAAGTGGCCTGGGTAGGAGGCAGGCCTGGCCAGGTTATGCCCTTTATACATAGACGGGGTTGATATCGAACAGGGAAACTGAGGCCAGGGATGGGAAGGGAACTTACCAGCACCCCTGAAGTGTGGCAGTGGAAGGCTGGAGCTGGGGCCTGAACCCCCTCGACCCAAGCCCAAATTCTTTCTCGGGGTCAGGGATGGGTGGCAATCGCCATTGGCTGTGCAAATCTCCCAAAGCCAGCACAGAAGTAGGTGTTTGAGGAATGGATGGTCCAGAGGGGCCTCGGGCCCAGCAGAATAGCTGTAAGGCCGTGCAGGCCAAAGTGCTGCCCCCACCCCAGCCCACCAATGCCTTGCCCCCTCGGAGCAGCAGCAGGACTGCTCTGCAAACCTCAGCCAGCAGCCCCAGGCCCAAGCCTGCCTTGCCGCTCCCACCATCAGCCACAGAGGCAGTGGGCCAGGCTATGGCGCATCAGGGGCTGTCTCTCTCCTCTTAAGGACAACGCATGCAGTCTTGCTCCTGACCACGTGCCGTGCAAACTGAAAGATGTCATGTTGTCCCATTCCAGTGCAGTCCTTGTCTCAGCTCCCCTCCCCTTGTTGGGGAGGGCCTGCTCTGAGGGTGAAGTCTGGGAGGCCTGCAGGGGTCTGGGCAGCTGCCTGGAGCAGGCAGGCTGGAGCAGCTGTGAGAGAGGGAAGGAGGGTGGGCAGGGGGAGGTAGTCAGAGGGGGCATCCCAGGCAGGGAGAAGTGCCTGAGGATAGATGAGGAGGTGGGGACACCCCAGCGTGTATGGAGTCCCGGCTAGGCCTTCACTCTAGGGGAGTGAGCAGGAGAGATCCCCCGGCCCAAGGCAGCGTAGTGGGAAGGCAGCCTACATGGGCAGGGCCTTGAGTGATGGGCCAAGGACTCAGGCTTTATAACTTCAGGGAAGGAGATGATCACGCTGGGGCCTTCCGGAGCTGGTGGGGACGAGGGCTGTGTGTTCCCAGTTCCCCACACACTCGCTCCCTGCTTCTCTCCCTGAGGCTGACAGCCTGGCTCCCTTCCTGGGCCTGGCTCCAGCTCCTTTATACGGGGTACATGAATTCAAGTGGGGACTGCCTGGAAAGCGGGCTCAGAGATAGACCGGGGCAGGGCGAGGTGAAGAGGCAGGTGCCAGGGCAGGGGTCTGGACTCAAAGTTAATCTCTGTACTTGCTGATCTTCTGTAAGTAAATCAGGTCCCCTCCTGCAGGCCCCAGGCCTCTGCACTGACACGCAGCAGGATGCACACTCCCCCTAGGCTGCACCAGCCTGGCTGTGGAGTGGAGGAATGGATGCCCACAGCTGGTCCACGCTGCAGCTGCTCCGGAGCATAGGCTCCCCTCCAGCGGCAGGTCCACGTGGTCTCCATCATGATTTCTCCGTGGTTCTCTGCCTCCAGCTCTCTCTCCATTTTTTTTCTCTCTCTCTTTTTATTTTATTTTATTTTATTTATTTATTTTTGGCTGTGTTGGGTCTTCGTGGCTGAGCGCAGGCTTTCTCTAGTTGTGACGAGCGGGGCTACTCTTCGTTGTGGTGCGTGGGCTTCTCATTGCGGTGGCTTCTCTTTTGCAGAGCATGGGCTCTAGGCATGTGGGCTTCAGTAGTTGTGGAGCAGGGGGTCAGTAGTTGTGGCTTGCGGGCTTAGTTGCTCCGTGGCCTGTGGGATCTTCCAGGACCAGGGCTCGAACCTGTGTCCCCTGCACTGGCAGGCGGATTCTTAACCACTGCACCACCAGGGAAGTC
>NW_006771376.1:540330-546569 GCF_000442215.2 Lipotes vexillifer
CTCTCTCTCTCTCTCTCTCTCTCTCTCTCTCTCGATATCTGCTTTCTTCTTTCTTCTTACCTCCCTCCTGGACCCTTGAAATTCCTATTACCTTGCTGTCAATCTCTCCCCTTTTTTCATTTCTTTTTTTACTCTCTCCCTCAACTCCAACTGTTCACACCCAGTTAGCTACACAGCCTCTGTACTTTTCTCGGAAACAACTCTCCTAGCCTGACCCCTTCGGTCCATTCTCAAGGTTGCCACCCTAGTTCAGATGTCCATGGCCCTAGTCTTAAACTACTACAGAAATCTCCAAGTGGCTCCTCTTTCACCCTTGATACCACTGCCAAAATATTTTCTCTGAATTCCATTTCCATCCTGTCTTCCTAGCAGCGCAGTTCCCTGGCACTGCAAGTGTAAACCATTCCATTTGTTACTCAGCCCTTCTGTCCTCTGTCTGAGTCCCCCCAGCAAGACTAAGAGCAAAGAAGAGCAGGCGCACATGGCCTGTCAGAGGTAGGGAGCTGTGTACCAATGAAAGGTCTTGGGGCCTGGACCGAGCTAAGGGAGAGGGGCTTTACCCCAGTCTGTGGGAGGAGGCATAGCTGCGACCAGAGGCAGAACTGAAGCTGGAAAGCGCCCGGAAATAATCCAGAAGATGTGCTAAGGCAGAGTGGCTTAGTGGAGGTGCAAAGGTACTGTGGTCACAACCAGGAGAATCCGGCAGAACAAAAGAATTTCTGCACCTACAGCTGTCCTCCAGAGTGGGCAATGAGAACTCGGAAGGCCTCCAATCCGCCAGGCACTCTGCTGGGTTTGTCTGTGAGGGAAGTCCAGAAGATGCAACTGGGGGTGGGAGTGGTTAGACCCTGGAGGAGAAGAGGGAAGCCAAAGAGGCTGGGGCTGGAGTGGGGAGGGCCCAAGAGAGAACTCCCTGGTGGGGGCAGTCAAGTAGGGGTTCTGGAGACAGGTCCTGTTGTTTCTGAAGTGTGTGATATAGACTCCCCTTCATCTGCCCTATAAACTCTTTAGTAAACTACCCATCTCTCACTAATGCTCAGGTATGAGTGCATTCCTTGGGGGAGTCTGGAGAGGGTTGGGTTTTTGCCTGGGCCAACCTGATAGGGACAGAGATGATAGGCACTGAGAGTGCAAAGCCAGGAGAAGGGGGCCTGAGATGGCAAGCCCTGGGAATTCCCAGGAACCTTGCAAACTGGACTCCTTTTGTGATTGAGAGACATGAGAAGAAAGTAGTATATAGCTTGCCAATCCTGGCAGAAACGACTGGCTTGGCCCTGGAGGAGGGTACAGGTGTGTATATATATGTGTGCAGGGAGTAAGCGTGCACGTGAGCTGAGAAAACTGCACCGTGACCCCGGGCCTATACAGGTGTAACATGACCTCAGGAACATGTGGGCTCCACCCCCCCCACCCCCCAACCTCCCAGGTACCTGGAGAAAAGGCTGCTGGACCATCAGTGCCAGCACAGCTTTGGCTGCTGACAGGCACTCTGTCAGACCTCCCACAGCACTGCAAGGGCACAGATGTTCAGCTGAAGATCATGGGATGCCTTGGCAGGCCCACAGGCTCTTTCCTCTCCTCAAGGCAATAATAGCACCACGATCAACCCGTATACTGGATTTCATGTGCACCTCTGAGGTTCTTGGTTTTGTCATAGGCAGAAGGGCCTGGAAAATGAAAACGACAGTCCATCAGAGTAGAAAGAGGGTATCATTTAAATCATTAGTAGAAGGATGCTACTGCATTTTACACTCCTACCTGGGAAAGAGGACGTATATGTTATTGATGCCTTAACTCAGATCTCACTTGAGAGATATGCTGCTGGTCTGGGAGAGGCAGTTGGACCCTACATCCCTGATCCAAGAACCTACGTGGTCCCTGAGGCAGCACAATGTGATGTGCCAATGAGGAGAGTCAGAATATTGAATCTAATCTTCCTGCTGTTATCTACAGGTTTCCATAACTTTAATGGGGCTTTGTAATGTAAGATTTTCATAGTCCATAAGGCCTGGCCTGGCTTTGCAGAGCTGTACCAGACATGCTGAACCCTTTGGCCAAAGAAACACAAGAATGTTCTCATTAGACAATGATCATCTATGGCCATGGTGATGTCACCAGCCTAGGCTTGAGTTGGTGTCCCTCAGCTTCAGAACATGCCCTAGGTCCTGTTGGAGTGTACCTCAGGCTGCGGACAGCTCTAGACTAAGTCAGCCCTGGCAATACCCCTATGCTTCTCACACGTGTGTCAGGCCCGAGAAAAGGCTGAAGGCTGGATCAGATGACCCTAGGAGACCCCTTCCTTATGTTCCTTGATTCTATCACCAAAGAGATTTCTGCTGATGTTGACCATCAGGCATGAAAACTTAAACTGAAGTCGTACTGAGAAACAGTGAGTACATTTGCTGAGTACTCATTGTGTTTTGGACTTTGTGTGGGACACTGGGGTACAACAGGTAACAAAACTGTCACGGTCATTGCGCTGAGTGGAACCATATGAAGTTTCCCATTTTGTAAGTCAGAATGGTCAAATACTGGACATTTCATGTGTCTCAGTTTAATACTCAGGACACTCAAAGGTAGGTGGGGGAGACAGATAGGTAAAGAGGCAACTGCTACACAGAGTGACAAGCTTTGATGGGAATAAGCACAGGGAGCTATGAAAACCCCAAGGAGAGAAGTGAGCCTGAGCTGGGGCATCAAGAAGCCTTCCCAGAGGAAACAGCATTAGTAAGATCTGAAGGGTGGGTAGGGACAGCCAGGCAAAGATGGGGGTGGGAGAGGAGACAAGGGAAAGTTGTAGGTAATAGAATAGCCTACACAGAAAGACTCAGAGATGCAGGAGAACATGGCATATTTGAGGCCCTGATGTGGCCAATGCACTGAATTCAAGAAGGGGTCTGGTTTGAGATGAAGCTTGAGAGGTAAGCAAGGCAGGATAATAAAGGGCCTCTTAAGCCACGTTAAAGATGTTGGATTGGACTTTATGTTGCAGGTAATAGGGAGCCATCAAAAGTTCTAAAAAAAGATGGGCTTCCCCGGTGGCGCAGTGGTTGAGAGTCCACCTGCCGATGCAGGGGACGCGGGTTCGTGCCCCGGTCCGGGAAGATCCCACATACCGCGGAGCGGCTGGGCCCGTGAGCCATGGCCGCTGAGCCTGCGCGTCTGGAGCCTGTGCTCCGCAACGGGAGAGACCACAACAGTGAGAGGCCCGCGTACCGCAAAAAAAAAAAAAAAGTTCTAAAAAAGAGAGTGATGTGCTAAGATTTGTGCTTTAGAAAGATACTTCTAGTTTTCAGAGTGGAGGCACTAAATAAAGGAGGAAGAACAGTTTGGAGGTGGGGGAACAGAGGTGGGCTTTCAGGGTGAGAGAAGGTGGTTGGTTGGATGTGGGCAATGATGGTTGATATGGAGAGAAAGAGCAAGAATTATTGAGTCAGGGGAAGCCTGAATGTATTTTAACATTCGATGACTGGATGGATAAGCCAACCCAGAGTAGAGGCCATGCCTCCTCTTCCGACAGAGCTCCTTGGTAGAGCCAGCAACATTTCTCCATGCACTTTAGTCTGTTGTCAGAGAAGACGACATCTAAAAAAAATGGGTTGCATTGAGCTGGAGCTGGCAAGGAAGCCCATGCCATTAATAGGATGGGCCTGGGGTTAACATAATTTAGTCCTCTAGGAAGCAGGATGTCACCTTGTTTTCCTTGGCCTTGGCCTGTGACCTCATGCCTTGCTTGTTTTCATCTGAGCCTCCTTCTTGCCTATCAGTCTCTGCAGCTGAGGTTCCTTCTCTTTCCCATGAATAAACCCAACCCCACATTATGCTTCTGCTGACTCAGTCTGGGTCCCTGATCACCTGATCTAATTCATCCTATGAGGAAGTCCTGGGCTTCCCCATGGTCCCTCTCATGTCACACCCCTACCCCTAACTCAGCCACGTCCTCAATGGTTTTAAGCACCCATTGGCTCTGAAAGTCTTCTGTTCAAGGAGAGCTGATGCCTGGTGGAGCTAAGAGGGGCTAAGTCATAATTAGTGGCTTCTTTACTCTGGGAGTGAGTTGAGCTGTCCACCTCAGACAAACCCATCCCATACCCGAGCTCCTAGATAAACTCTAAGGGGCCCAAACCTGGTTCTGTGCTCCCAAGGGAATGGGCCTTAACTCCTGGCTCTTCTCAAGCACATACCCCAGGAGCCACAAGTTCCTTCTTCCATCCTTGGTCCAAGTCAGAGTAAATATTTCCCTAAAAATGCTCTCTCCCTCAACAGTGAGTGGGAGAGGCATGTGAGTGATGGGGGAAATTCTTTAGGTCTGGGGGTTGCGGGGAGACAAGGACCACGCCTCTTACAGCCAGCCCTCTTCCCCACAGTTCCAGCACTCTGCCTCCAAGGATTAATTAAAGATGAGCGCAGGCCTGGGGAACACATGGCTTGTCAGTTTTGTTTCCAGAGGAAGCCGTGAAAAGAAGGTGAGGGGGAAACTGTGAGTAGAGGGAGAGGTTCTGGGAGGAGGTGGGTGCCAGTGAGCATGCAGTGTTCCCTGGTCATCTCCTCATGAGCGGTGATTGCCAGTGAGAATGCCTTTGGCTTACTGGTGATTGCCAGTAAGAGAAAGCTCTGGCCCAACTGGCTCAAACAATAAGGAGTTCTAGTATCTCCCAGAACAAGAGACCCAAAGGTGGGGTGGTGGGTTCCAGGGTCTCCAGGACCAGTTCTGGCTCTGCTTTTCTACTATTGGCTTCACTCTATTACTCTGAGAGGGATCAGCTCTTCCTATGTGTTCCCTTTAATTTTTAAAAAAATCAGTGAGGGCTCATTATCCATACCTCCCAGCAGTCTTTCTCTCACATCTCATTGGCCAGAATTGTTCAAATATACATTCCTAAAACAACCATTGGCAAGGGAAATGGGACCCCTATGACTGCCTTAGGGAAACCCACCACCTTCTAGAGAAGGAGTTTGCCTCTGAACACAGCCTAAGTTCTGTTAGTGGGAGAAATGATTGGTAGGTGGGATGGATGTTGGGTAAGTAACCAGCAATGCCTGCTACACGTAGTAAGGCTGAAACTAGTTTTGATTCTTTCTCTGCATCACTTGGAAAGAAAAGGCACTTTTTTTTTTTTTAATGAAAAGAAAGAAATGGATGAGAGTCATGGCAGGTCAGAGGCTGAGCTGGACATTTGGACTGAGTTCTTCCCATCTGTACTTTCTGCTGCTCACAGCACTTTTCTGCCCACTGTCTCATTCAATAATCATAATGACCCTGTGAACAAGGCAGGGAAGCCATTATTATCTCTATTTGACAGGTGAGGAAGAGGAGACTCCATGAACTAAAGTGACTTTCCAAGATTCCTTCCAGGCACCCCTTTCATTCACACCACCTAGATATACTAGCATGAAGTTGTGGCCTATTTTTAGATCATTTAGGAAAAAGATTCATTCTCACTGATTGTACAGTTCCAGGGGTCAGCCTGTGGAGTCAAGCACTGAGATTCTCAGGACACTTCTCAGGATATCCACGCCATTTTTTCCTCCTCCACCTCATGGTAGGAGACGCAAAGGTGTCCTTCTTGAACCCTGGTCAGAGGCCTTTTCTATTTGTATGGAAACAAGGGGCTTCCCAAACCAATTTGCCCTCCAAGGAGTGGCACTGTCCTTGGTACTGGCCACTGCTTCCCCAAACCTGTTGTGCTTGATGACTTCTCTTTTCAGCTTCAAGGCTGAATTTTTACACCAAGATCTAGAGGACTTATGGGAATTACAGTCCACCCTAGCATCATCCTTCCTACTCCACTGAGGAATTCCTCTATGGCAGGCAAGGTAGGGATAAATAGAAAATGATTTGTGAGTTACAGACACGTGCTTTCACATGGCTCTGTTTATAGAACTAAACGATCTATATTCTTTAGTTCAAGGGTCAGCAGACTGTGACTCACAGCCAAATCTGGGGCCTGCCACCTGTTTTTATAAATAAAGTTTTATTGGAACATAGCTATGTTCATTTGTTTACTTATTATCTATGGCTGCTTTTGCTCTACAACAGCAGAGCTGAGTAGTTGCAACAGATTTTATGACCCACGAAACCTAAATATTTACTAACTGGACCATTACAGGAAATAAGTTGCCAACCCCTGCCCTAGTTTATTCCCTTGGGGCAGAAGATTTTTGTTCTGAGCACAATCTTGTATAATTGATAATTCCATTTATCCCTTTTTCTCCCTCTAACTCAGGATGGGGTCTTT
>NW_006771376.1:546734-557348 GCF_000442215.2 Lipotes vexillifer
CTTTCCCTAGCTCCCTCCATTCCTGGATTAACAGGCTTCCCTACCTGTATGACCTAGTCCTAGGTCTATCTCATCCCTTTAAATTCAAACTACTGTCCTCGAATACTAACTCAGTGGTGTTCTCTGGCCTCTTCCCACAGGTGTTTCCCAAACTTATCCATTTTAGGCACACAGTCTTCTTCTTATTTTCCCCGAGCCAAGCCTCTAGTATAGACAATGCCAGCAGTTAACCCAATATTCACTCCTAGGAAACTTACACCTCTTTTTTAACCTTTCTCAGTGTGCTAGGACTTTTCAAGTTGCAAATAACAGAAGCCTGATCCAAATTGCCAAATTTTTAAAAATTTCTCTGAAAAGTCCAGAAATACAACTTACTGCTTCCAGCAGTCAGGTGATGACACCAGAACTTAGCTGCATGTCATCTCTTGGCTCTGCATTCCTCAAAATTGGCTTCATTCAGTCTGGTCTTTACCACGTGGTGGGCAGAGGGCTGCAAATAGCTTCAGCTTCTCAAATCCTCTCAACATCCTTAGCAGAAGAGACATCCCCTTCATGCTAACAAAAGAGCCTAGAACTGAGTTCCAGTGGCTTGGGTGGGATCACATAATCATCTCTGAGCCAACCACTGGCCAGGGGAGTGGAATATTGTGACTGGCCAGGTGTGGTCTATGTGGTGGGGTGGATGCCAGGTAGGTAACCTCAATGGATAGATAGATTAGATAGATAGATAGATAGATAGATAGAAGTTTAGATAGATAGATAGATAGATAGATAGATAGATAGATAGATAGATAGAAGGATAGATAGATAGACTTAGGTAGATAAGCAAGGACTATAGGTAAACATCTCACCCCACCTGCTGGGTTCATATTATTTCTCTCACATGGATTTTCATTTTCTCTTTCTCTGCTGTCTTTTCAACAGGCTATGAAAATGTTTGAGTCTCTCCCAGCTTATGTGATAAAGCCTGTGCTTCTTAGGCTTTAGGCTACAACATGGCCTCCCTCTCGCCTGCCCCTCGGCCCTCTCTTTTATCTTATAAGCTCTAGCAATGTTGAGCTTTCACCAGAAATTCCCCAAATGTCCCAGGTCTTCACTGTGTCTTTGCACGTTCCGTTCCCTCTACCTTTCCCACTTTGTCTTCATGGCACACTTCTGATTCACTGCCCAGATCAAGAATCCTTTTCTCTGGGGAGTCCTCTTCCCGCCTCCAGGACAGAAGAAAGCATCACCTCATCTGTGCTAGTACTGTTCCTGTACCAATGTCCCACTGTCCTTCTGATCCTGCACCTACCCCACAAGGTTTATCTCTCTTTGTTTATCTCTCTTTGTCTTCTCCTTTAGACTATGGGCTCCTTGAGGGCAGGGACAGTTTCAGGAAATGTTTGTTGAATGAAAACACCTTCCCAGTGAGTTGGCCTTTGTATGGCTTCTCCAACTCCAGCCTTATGGCAATTCCAGTCCGTCTAAAAAATAGGATTAATGAGAGACCACAGGCTTAAAGCGGAATGAAGCCAACTAGATACATTACTGATTAATTCAGCAGACACTTAGTAGACACTTTATGTTCCATGCCCTATGCTAAGCAATGGAACCATGGAGTTGATTCAGGTATGTTCACAACCTCAAGAAACTCAATGTATGATAGAGAAATGAAAATGTCTAGACTGCTTGTCTTTTCATCACTCTGACTCCAGTACCTAGCTTCGTACCTGACCCATAGTTGATGTTCAATAAACAGTTGCTGAACAAATAAATGAATAAATGAGTAGGAGATGAAAGGAATGCTATGGATGGTATAGATAAGGCTCTGTCAGAGTATGGGATAAGAAACCAGAGCCAGAGAGGTATCGTTTTAATCATCTCTTGTTTACTGAGGGCGCCAGGCACCATGCCAGTTGCTGGGAAATCAGGGAGAAAGGGTATTCGTCCCCTATTCTCTAAGATCCCACAGCCAAGGGGATGAGGCCAGATGAGAAAAATCAATGCTTACAGGATGTTGTGAGAATTACGGAGCAGAGATATGTTGAGAGCTCTGATAAGAGAATATGGTGGGGGAGTGCAAGGAGGGGAAGCCAATGAACTCATTGATCGAGCAACCAGTGTCCTTCATAATGAGATCTCTATGTTCTCAGCCCTTTGCTGTATTTCCTGGGGGAGGCTCAAGAATATACTAATCCATTTGCTCAAGGAGATTATAATCAGTATGGGGAGGAACAAAAACCACTCATAGGGCACTAAATAAAGAGTCAAAATATTGGAAAGTGCCTGGTTATGTGCACGCTTCAAGACAAAGAAGGTCACAGAAGAGAGGACTCAGGTTCACAGTGGGCCCAGGTGGTTGGGAAGGGCTTCCTGGAGGAGGAACATTCTGGAAGGGAAGCTCTGGGGACTATATATCTCTGAGGGTCTCCAATCCCAGGCTGGGGACCTTTTATACTGTTATAGCTTACTCTGTAGGCAGCAAAGAGTCACTAAAGCATATTGAGCTGGGTAGTGGCATGATTAGATAGAGATTTTAGAAAAATTACTCTGGGACATTATATCGAGAATGGGGAAGGGAGCTGGCCATGCAAGGTAAGATAGCGGAGCCAGCTCTGCCATGGCACCAGTGATAGGTCATGAAGGCCTCAACCACATCCTTCAGGTGAGATACCCTGGCTCCCAGCAGTTGGATTAGGGTTAGGGTTAGGGTTAGCAGTTGGATGGCCAATGCAAACAGCTCCCTTCCCTTGGCGGAAAGTGAAGGTTCCTTGGGAGTTCCAATTCACTTGTTCATTCAACAAATAGTTATTGTTCTAGGCACAGATCTAGGCCCTAGGGATGGAACTGTGAACAAAACAACAAAATCCCCTGCCTTTGTGAAACTTCCATCCTATAGTCATCTCTATTGCTGTAGATTGCTCCCAGGGAGAGAAGAAAGCTGGCCCAGAGTTGCCTTTCAGGGCGGTCCATCCGGGAGGTTCTCTCCCAAACAGCTTGCTCCCCACAACTCCACAGCTAATAATTTAATCCTGATCCCCAGCAGAGCCTAATGAGGTGGAGGGTGGTGCCCATTATGCCATGATAATGTGTGGGCAAGGACTCCCTGGGATGCCACCGGCAATGGCTTCCCTTAGAGGATACTGAGGCAGGAGGCAGCTGTGGGAGGAAGCTGCCATTCATCTGGCAGGTATTTTGTGGGGAGGCCCCATCCCGGGCAGGGGGAGGCTTTCTCAATGCCTGATTTGGTCCATGGGTACCTGGGGAGTGTCGCACATCTCACCAAAAGCAACACTGATAGCCACAGAATATTAATCAGACTCAGACATCAGGATCTAAGACAACTGTGATGCTGAAAACACACAAAATAACCAGGCAGCCTTTGTAATTAACTTGTGCTCCCTTCCAGCAGTCATTTGGAGCCAATGATTTCTTAATTCAGTGCTCATTGAGTGACTTTAATTTCCAATTAATTTTGCCGGTTTTCCTCCGTGGTGCTCACGGTGTGATACAAATTCCTGAATGGGTAAGAACCCACCACAGGGACCCAGGGGTTGGGGGAAGGGCTGAGACCAAGCTATCACTAGAAGGGCTGGACCCTGCCTGAGGGCCAGGAGTCAGAGCCTCCTGAGCTCAGGGGTCCTTGGGAGAGCCCTCTGCTAGCAGGGGGCTGGTGGGAGCTGATAAAGTAGTGCAGGGGTTGGGAGTACCCTTGAATTTCTCTAACTTTTGATGAGAGTTTTGATTTCCTGCTGCGGATAGAGTAGGAGAGGAAACTCAGCCCTGCTGGAGGTACTTGAAGGGAAGGGTCAGGACCAAAGACAGCATCCTCCCTTCTGCTGAGCAAAGGAGGATTTGAGAGGTCCTAGTGCTCTAAGCTAGAACCACTGGTGCCCTGCCCTTTTTTGCTGGGCCTACACACCCATTGCCCAGCTGCTGCAAATGTCAGCTACTAATGGCTCACAGCCTCATTCTTCTCTAGAATTGCCTTTGGCAAATAGAATCCACCTCTCCTGGGATGTTCCGCTCTCCCTGCACTCAGAGCATCCTGTAGGCAAGAACGGAACGGTCTAGGCAAAAAGCTGCACCCCTTCTCTTTATCCCCTGCCCCTTGCTGCAGGGTGAGACTGTTTCTGTGAAGCAGGTGCTGTTCCACAGTGGTGCAGACAGACCCCAGCTGAGACCACATCCTTCTTTAAATCTTCCCCATGTTCTTCTGTCTTCCTTCTCTCCCTCCCTCCCTTACTCTTGCAAGGACCCCTCGATAAATCCCATGCACCTGAATCTCTGTCTTGGGCTGTTTCTAGGGAACATAAATGACAATGGTACTTTATTGCATTCAACTCTTGTCTAGGTCTCACAACGTGCCAGGCACAGTGCTAAGTCCTTTACAAAAAGAAATTCATTTCATCCTCATAGCAACCCTGTGAGGTAGGTATTGTTAGCATCCCTACTTTGAGATAAGAAAACTGAGACACAGAGAGGTTGAGAGACTTGCCCAAGTCAACCTAGGTATTAAGTTCAAAACAGGAACATAAAGTCAGTCAGTCTGGTTCCAGACTCTGTGCCCTTAGCCATTATGCTGCCCACGATGTAATCAGTAACCCCAGCAACTCTTCTAAAAGCATGGGTGATGTAATTCAAGAGCCTGAACCATCCAGAGGCATGAGGAGTGACTTTCCCAAGGTCCTTTGTCAGGAGGATGGAGGAAAAGGAAGATCTGAAACCCTGGAATACTGGCCCCATGATGTCAGGACTCTCTTTTAGTCAAATCCTCCCCCACCCCTCTGGGGATGGTACTGAAGATTGATAACATGACTCAGTGAAGCAAGTGCTAGTGTGAAAGTCAGACAACCCAGATTCCACTGCTAACTGTGTCCCTGACTCCTCTGTGACTTGCGGCCAGTAATTTTCCACCACTGGATCCATTTCTTATCTCTATGTGAATGGGAGTTAGTTACAAAGTCTTGAAGAGCCTCGGATCTAACTTTTTGGCTTTAGGAAGTGGCTACGTGGAGCATCCCTGGGGATCCCCCGTCAGAGGGTGAGACCAGATGTCCATGGAAAGCAGAGAAGATACATTCCATGACTTGCAGGCATCAATGGCCCTGTCGCCAAGGGATTGAGGGGAGAGGTCCACAGGGTCACAAAAGGACCTGGGTCATAGTGGTCACTCAAGCCAATTTAGGGAACTCAAGCATTTATCAGGTGCCAACATTATGCCAGGGACTTTGCACATGTAATTCTTGTCTCCCCAACCTAGGGGCACAATGGAGGCACCTTCACAGCAATTGCCCTACTTGCCATCCAAGGACCAGCCCCATGTAGAGATCCCCCCCAACACACACACAGTGATATTTGGAGTCTCCATGGGGTATCTGCATTGTACTTGAGAATGAGTATTTTCTCCTATCAATTGGGGATGTGCCATGTCCCTGCTCTCCTGCCATAGACCTTCATGGAGGGGACCCCACTGCTGCCTCCATGGCCAATGCCTTTTACAAGAAAGCCACGTGGGACTGGGCTCCCAAAGCTGCTGGTCCTCGAGAGGCCATGAGGCGCGATATTCTCTGATGCTCCCGAAAGGAAGAGGAGAGACCCCCTCTGTACCTTGAGGCAGGGCAGGGCAGAGTGAAGGCTGTGAGAGAGGGGGAGCAGGAGTGATATAAATATTTGTCCTTTCCTCCTCCTTCACTTCCAACCCTCACACTGTTTCCTCCTTCTCCAGACCTTAATGAGACCATATCCAAGGGCAGCCTCCTCCCTACTGGCCAGGGAAGCAGGGAGGGGCCAGGGCAAGATTCCATCTGTCATCATGCCCTCTGTGAGTCGCTAAACCCATCCAACCTCCCACAAAACAACAACCCCCACAAATGTCCATGGCAACAGCTACACCACATCAAAGCCTCTGCCCAGAAGCTCGGGACCCAAAGCCCGCTGGAGGGTGCCGGAGCTGTCGTGGCTGTCATCGTCACAGACCCCAGTTCCCTAGTCAGCAAGAGCTGCAAAGTCCAAGCAGCCAGGACTGTTTTTTGTTTTTTGTTTTTTTTACTTTTTTCATGCTGTGAGTCAAAAACTACAGCTCTGTGGAGGACACCAACTTTACTCTTGGAGCCAGGGCCACAGGTGGCATGTTGTGCAACTTCAGGGCCCGCCTCATGGCTGTGATGGAAGCCCCCTTGCTGTGCTCTCAGCTTCTTGTCTCACCCTCTCCATCCTACACAAGCACAGCTCTGCCGATGACCCTCTCCTGCTTAAAAACCTCCAGAGGCTTTCAGAAACCAACTGGATGAAATCTGAAGTGTCCTGTGGCATCCAAGGGCCGCGGCACTCTGGCTCTGTAAACCATCTTCACTCATATCCCAGATTCCAACAAACCTGGAAACCCATTCTTTCCCAAACATGCCCCTTGCTGCCAAGCCTCAGGGCCTTTGCACATGACATTTCCTCTGCTTGGAGTGCTCTACCCTCCTCCATCCCGCCTGTGGAAATTCACATTTTCCCTGGGAAGCCTGTGAATAGAAGGAGGGCCCTGGCCGTGGGACCTGATACCAAGTCAGCCCATATTATCCCCTCTCCCAGTACTCATGCTCTCCCTCCCATTCCCTTGGCCCCTGTCTTCCTAGACCCTGGTGAACACAGTAGAATTATAGTTGTAGGGTTGGAAGGGACTTGAGAGCTCCAAGTCCCAGTGATTCTCATATTTTGGGTGCATCACATCCCCTGGAAGGCTGTTAAAACACAGATTCCTGGGCCCCCACCCTCAGAGTTTTTGATTCAGCAGATCTGGCGTGGAGTCCAAGAATTTGTGTTTCTAACAAGCTACCAGGTGATGGCAATGCTGCTGGTCCAAGGACCACACTGTGGGAACTGCTGACCTAGATTTTGACTCAGAAATTAACCTTGTATCTGTTTCTCCTGAAGGATCCAAGGCTGGCACACTCCCGCTTCCGAGAGAGAGGCTGGGCTCCCAGTCACCCGCCATTCTGAGTCCTGGGGAAGGTCTCAGGTATCATTATTACAGTGAAGTCAATGACAAGAACATAATATTCTCTGTGAGGAAAATAATCACAGTGACCCACAAAGTAGCATACTGTAACAATATCAATAGTGGCAATAATAATAGTAAGACATGATTATAATATAATGTCATCTGCCCTAATGGGCTAAATCCAGATTGATCTGAGCAATATAAAAGAATTACTGACATACGCAAATGCTCACAAAGTCTAGCTTAGATGTATTATTTGGGGCCATTTGGATGATGACGATGGTGATGATGACTATAATAACAAGCCACATTTGTACACAGCTTTAGCATTTCTAAAGCACTTTCACTAGTTTTATTTTAGCGGCAACCCTGGGAAGTAGACTGGCAGGCAAGCTTCTCTGGTTTTATAGATGAGGCTCACATTCACGCGTCCTTTAAGCCTCCATTTGGCAAACATGGTTTGAACACCTGTTTTGTGCAGGTCAAAGTACTGAGCAGGGGCTGGGGTAGGGTTGCAGATAAAATACAGGATGCCCAATTAAATGTGAATTTCAGGTAAACAACGAGTCACTTTGTAGTGTAGCTATGACCCCAATGTCCTATGGGACGTATTTCTACGAAAAAAATTATTCATCGTTCATCTGAAATTCAAATTTCACTGGGCGTCCTGTATTTTTATTTGCTAAGTCTGGCAACCCTACTGGGGAAGGAAGGAGGGGATAAAAAGATAAGAAATGTTTCCTACCCTTAGAACAAGCTCACAGTCACGTAGGAGAGGAAAGACCCCAGTCAGATGATCCCAATCAATATAATCAGCTGGGTGGGAACAGCGCTTTCCCAGATTGAATGTGCACAGGAATCACCTGGGGATGTTATTAAACTGCTTGTTCTGACTCAGGAGGTCCGGGGTGGGGCCTGAGATTCTGTATTTCCAACAAGCTCCCAGGGCATGGGGTCGGCACCCCCGTGGTCCCTGACCACACTCTGAGTAGCAAGGGTGCAGAGGGAAGCTTAGAGGCTGTGGGAGCCTAGAGCAGGCACTTGGTCCATCTTTGGGGGTGAAGGAAAAGCTTCTTGGACGAGGTGGTACCTGGTGGGACTTGTCTGGTAAGAGTCAGGGAAGGAAGGTGGAGAAGATGTAGGGGAAGGGGCACCAGTTTTTAAGTCCCTGTGGCAGAAGATAGAACTACCCGTTTGGGAAGGGCTGGGGATGTATGTGGATGGAGAATAGGGTTTGGGCAAGCAGTGCTGGGCTCTGAGACTCCAGAGAGGAATCAGACAAGGTCCTTGCCAACCCAGACCCCCATCCCATCTTACGGGAGAGGCAGAGACATAAGATGGGACAGACCAGTACAACACACTGGGACTGGTGCTGAGTTGGAAGTAAGCACCGGAGGGGTGAGAGCCCAGGGAGGGGTCAACTTAGTCCACCTGGGGCTTGTTGGATGAATGAATTCAAAGTGACCTTAGCTGCAGGGCAAAAAGCCAGGTCCATAAGGAGGCACAGCTGACACAGTAGCCCAGAGCCTGAACCTCAGGCCTTTATTCATTTCACATCATTTTCCATACGCTGGACAGAATATCAGTGGCAGAGAAACTGGCTATGTCAGTGGACTTGGATTCATGGATGGGGTTCTGGAATCTGTAGTTATGTGGTTCTGGGGAGCTTTAAAGTTAACAGGCTGGGGCAGTAGCACTCACGAGGCCTGTTCCAGTGTTCTCCGGATTTATCATAGCACCCAAGGCAGATGGCTAGTGTTCCTCCAAGTCCATTCTCTCCCCTCTCCTTTGGTAATAGATAGCCTGTGTTTTAGCTTGGTTAATAGATAGCCTGTGTTTTAGCTTGGTTCGCAGCCTCTCAGAGCAAAGTTTACACTTCCCAGCCTCCCTAGATGTGGCCTGACCAATGGGGTGTGGTGGACGTAACCTGCAAATCAGAATCAGTCTGGGTGCAGAACAGGAAACGGAAAGTACACTAGGTTTTCCAAATAAAATGAGATTTAATAAAGGGGTAAGGGCTTTCAAAGTCATTGGCAGGCCTGGAAGCATGGAGGTTGTGGGATGCTGCTAGGATTTCTGACCACGCTATGGCGGGTACAAACCAGAGGTCAGGATGCCCCAGAAACCGCTCCAATGTCACAGCCGCCCACAGACACAAGGTGACCAAACAGTGCCCTGAAGATCCAGCCACTGTTGAAACTCCCATGGGCCAGGGGCTACAGGCCTGCCGTGTCCACTGCCGAAGGAAGAATGGCCTCAGCTCTCCTTCCGCCTTCCAATCTGCATGTGGGTGAAGCTCACAGGCTGGAACTAGTCACAGCCAGAATCCTATTCTCAAAGGGCTCTGAGCAATTCAGTAACAAGGTTTCCAGGCTCTGTGATGAAGTGAAAGCAGAGTGGTGGGAGCTGGGGGAGGTGCTGAACGCTGACAATACTCACCCTCACCCCTGCTGGCAACTGAGATAAGAACATGATATAAAGGCGACTTCCTAGGATGGCAGAGAATCACAAGAGGTCACAGAAATGCCAGAGGAGCTGGGACCTTGGCATGGATGAGACATAAACTCCTATCTTGTTTAAGTCACTGTTTCAGCAGCCGAGCCTGTGTCCTGATGCAGCACCATGAAGTATAAAATGAGGCCTCAAGAGGCATCGCTTCCAGAATGTGTGGTGTTGATGTTACTGGAGTATCAGTTCAAACCTGGCCATTACGAGTGTGGCGATAAATATGCCATGGGCAGACAAAGCAGTATTCAGGGCTGTGGCAGCTGGCGCCAAACGTGGGCCATTGTGGCCATGCGGAGGGAAGTTCTGGGGCACTCGGAGGGGATGGGGACATGGGGGAAGACTTCCTGGAGGAGGTAGAGCTCGAGATGGAGAGCTAGAAAAAGCCTTTCCAGTGGAGGCCACTTCTCCCTCCCTTTCCCAGGGCCGCACCAAGTGGCGAGCCATCCTGAGAGCTTGAGGGGCAGGAGGAGAGAGGCGTGGTGCCTACGGTTAACGGGGGAGGCTGACTTTTAACCCGCAGCTGGATGGAGACCAGATGGTGGCCTGGGAGGTGTGCAGGGCAAGGGGCTAGGTGTGGCTCCAAAGGGACGGACCTGTGTCTCTGAGGTATTAGCTTCAAGACTCCGAAGACAGGATGGCAATGGATGCGCACTCCAGCGATGGGCTCCAGGTCATGAACTGGTGCCTGGGTCTGGCTCCCCACTCCCCACCCTGCAGCTCCTCCTCAGGAAGGCACACAGCATTCACCCTTCACACGGGGGGTGCCTCTAGTAGGCCTACAGCCTGGGAACAAGGAGAGTCATGTGAACCTGCGTGCCAAGCCCTGGGGTTGTACCACACCCAATCAGCCATTCTCTCTTCACCCAGCTTTGGGAAGAGTATGTGTTTAGATGCCCGATAAGCCCCAGCTGGCCAGGGTCGGGGCCCATTTAGAGACCAGGCCAGGACTGTCCAGCGTAGAGGCATAGTCCAGGGCCAGGATCAGAAATTAGACTGGGACAGGGACCAATCTGTGACTAGGGTTGGGCTCAGCCTGGGACCAGGGTCATAGCTTAGCCTGCGACAAGGAAGGACCACAGCTCAATCTAGGACCAGTCTGGGACTGGAGTCTGGACTTAGTTTTTGATGGGGAA
>NW_006771376.1:557589-588793 GCF_000442215.2 Lipotes vexillifer
AGTTTTTGATGGGGAAAGAGGGTTGAACTAACTGGCCCCCCTGGGTATGAGCTCAATTTCATTAATTTCCTGGATAATAAACCATAATTAAAGGCTATCAGAGTATAAGTGTAATTTCTTCATTTACATCATTCTTAACCTTTAAAACCATTTTACTTTTGAGCCCTCTCTTTACTCTTCCCCCAAACTTGTGGTTTAGAGCCTTTGTCCCCTCTGGTAGGAGAGGGCATACAGGCCAGGGGGTAAGATGAGCTGCCTCACCTCTCACAACAGGGTCAGAAAGAGATGCAGTCAGGCAAGAGGCCAGTTGAGCAGGTGCCCAGCCCAGGGCAGTCTGGTGCCCTCACAGCTTCCTGCAGTGCTTTGGAGACAAGCCCCAGGTCACCCTGAAACCCACCGGCAGGCGGCAGGCGGGCAGGCAGGCAGCTGGCTGGAGGAATTGGCAGCAGGGACGTCCTGGATCAGAGACTTGGGCCACAGCCAAGGCTGTTTAGTTGGGGTGGAGGGTAAGGGTGACGATTTATTCATCCTGCTCTGCAGCGAGCCCCAGGGCAGGTGCCAGCAATTTGCCAGTCCTGAGTGACAGAGCCAGGAACCACCGAGTGGCCAGGAAGGGCAGGGACCCACCCCCCAACCCAGCTCCTCATGGCCACGCTCAGCCGCTGAAGGAAATAAGAAATGACAGTAAGTGACAAAATCGAAAACGTAATTAAGACAGATGGAAAAAAACGGCGGGGATGATAAAAGCCGTTCCTCAGGCTCTGAGATTTAAAGCGAGGTCACAGATGACCCCATCTTGGCCACACAGCGGGCAAAGAGGAGACGACGGGGGGTCCTTGAGGTTAGGGGTCAAGCTCTGTGGAGGACAGTGACCAAACTGGGCTTCGGCTGCGCTGAGAGCTTTGGGTTTGATACAAGGATGAACTTCCTGGAGAAGGGGGTGGCTAAATATTGGCGTAAGTGTGACATCACCTTCTTTCCCCAAGGACATATACTGCCCTCCTGGACAGACTTGGACACAGGGGCCTGGACAACCTGACGTCTCCAAGATCTGTGGGAATAAGAATGGCTTTATTGTCAAATGAGGAGTCTGCACAGATGGCATTTGGGAAGAGGACAAATGGAAGGCGGCTCAGCATGTAGCAGTTCCCGGAGGTCTTCCTGCAGGCCAGAGTTGGGAGAGTGGGAATCAGACAGGCCCCGTGGAGGTGGATGTCACAGTGCTTGGACATAACATCCCCGAGTGACCCCTTTTTCCCTTTTGGCGTTGCCCCTCGGTTAGACCAGGAATATAGCGGGTGTGGATTCCACTCCCCAAACCCAGAGGAAGCAGCAGGCCGCCTGGCCCTGGGCTTCCCAGAGGCTCTGATGGACGGAAGCCCAGGGGCTCTGGGTGGGCAGAGCCTGTTTAGGCCTTCGTGGAGGGTGGGGTGTCTGGGATCCAGGGGGAGATTCATGTTAGAGTCAAGGGCTCAGCACCAACATCTGGAACAGGCTTGCTTTGCCAACCACTGCTAAGAGAGCCAGCTTAGTCTTTGTTTTGTGGGACTGAACTGGCCAGCTTTATTGGCCCCCACTCTCCCTGTATCCTTGCCAGTGCTCTGTGATGGGCAACAGGCTGGCAGAGAAGGTGGCTTCTTTATGCTTGGTGACCTCCCAGGCTGGTGGGAGAGAAGAGACTTGTCCTCCAATTCAAGGCAGTCATTCAGTTCCCATTTATTGAACATCTACTCTGTGTGAGGCCTGGGTGGACGGGGGCCCACTGTGGAGTTTAAGAGGTTTATAGTTTTGTTAGGAATTGAAACCTATGAAGCAATCAGATATAAGTGACTTAAGTTGTAACCCAAAGTGACAGGTGGTTCACATGGTGAGTGCACAGAGACTGGGGGGAGGAAGAATTCCATGCAGGCCAGAGTCATCAATACAGGCTTCTTAGATGAGGCAGAGCATGAACCTGACCTTTGCAGGACAAGGAAGAATGACTTGAAAGGTTAGAGGATGGGAATGCATCCTGGGTGGCTCAGTGTATAGGTAAACGTGTAGAGATGGGAAGGAATATTCAGAAAGAGTTTTTCTGAACTTCAGCACAGAACAAGGTCTGGGGTGGGGAGTGTAGAACTCTTGGGAGATCCCAGCCAGTTCAAGGCCACTATGGGATCAGATGTTTCTCTGTGAGAAGAGCCTGTGCCCAGGGATGCATTATTTTCCCCATGTGGATAGATCTATCGCCAAGTCAGTTCCAGATCCAAATGGCCAACTACTCAGGCCTCTTACTCTTGGGTCTACGGAACAGGTTCCCTAAGTCCTGACACCCTCCTGAAGCCACAGAAAATGAAACCAGAGAGATTGAAATAAATGTCTCCCCTCTGCTATGCCCATGGTGAGGGATCAAAATCACTCCACCCACCGACCATGGCCACAGAGTGGTGAGATGCATGTGGTGGGAGAGGAGGCCAGTGCCCCAGGCCCACTCCTTCCACTATGAAATGGACCATGAGCTCCTCTGGCCCCAAGGCCAACCCAGCAGTCCTCCATTGCCAAAGATGTAGTGGAGACAGGTTGATCTTGCCATCCCTGGACCATCTTTCATTACAGGACACATCCTTGTTATAGATACTGAGCATAAAACAGGGCCGGCATCATCCGAGAGACTGGAGAGATGCAGAAGGCGCACTCCATCATTTCAAGCACACCATCCATCCATCCATCAGAGGCCCAGCATTTATGCCTGCGGCTAGAACACTGAAATATCCGATTAGGATTTATCGGGGATGTTAAGTCATAATTTATGCCACTCTCTCTCCCTTTTAGGGATGGTCTTCCTGAAACATCTCTATCTCCCTGACTAGCCATTCCTAATGACCCAAGACGTGTGTCTGCCTACTTACAACTCTGTCTGAGGGGTGTTTTCTCCATTATCCCCGCCAGCTCCATGGATCAGCCCCTCACGTTGGGGCAGCCCCTGTCTCTGATCTGGGAGAACAGATCCCCAGAGTACAAACTGTATGATGAAGAGGAGATAAGGCCCCTTTCCTGATTTGCCTGCTGGATCCCCTGGGGATATTGGCATTTCAGGGGAACCCCATCCCTTCACCCCTGTTGGCTCCAGGGAACAATGGCAACTCTAGGTCCAAGCTGTGTAGCCTTGGAGAAGTCACTCTCCACACTCTCACCTTCTTTGGATGACTGGATGAACTCTAATGCTTCTCCCCACTCAAAAACTGGGCAAGCACCTGTCCTGGAGGCCTCAGCTCATTCAAGGCAAAGTCTGGCAAAAGGTAGGCATTCCAGGGTTCTAGAGAGATGTTAGGTCAAGGATCCAGGCTGGGGCTGTGAAGATAATGCTTAGTCACCCCTCATCTTGGGTGGATCCCAAAGGGAGCTGTTCTTTTTCAGGAGGGTGGTGCTGGGGCTTCAGTGCTGGTTTCCCCCCGTCTCGTTCCTCTCTCTTTTTCTATCTCTGTCTCTGTCTCTCTTTGCATCCTCCTCTGATTTATGCCTGCCTTGAACTTGCCATCCTGCTTCCCACAAACTACTTATTTCAAACCACATTTTACCAGACCACAAATAGTACCAGTGTTGATCCAGATGCCCACCAAGGTCAGAATCCAAAGCCTCAATCCCCCAATTCTGAATGGTCTTATTGACATTTAATGACCTCAGAGGAGCCTGTCTGAGCAAGAGACCCCCTTGGACAGACAAAAATGATAGAGAAACATTCTTGAACATGGGCATTGAACATTGAATGTTCTGAGAAGCTAGGAAACATTTTCACCCTTATCTCCTCACTCCACTTTGCCACCAGGGTGTAGCTAATTCTGTCCAAAGCCGTGAGCTCCAGGGCCCTTTCAGAGGAAGTTGACCTGGGATGGAGTTGTATGAGGTAAGCATTCACACAGAGGAAACACATGTCTTAATAAAACAGGTAACATGGTTGTGACACAGCAGTGTCTTTTGATCAGATATACAGATTTTTAAAAAAATTTTGAATATGAAATATCGTCACGTGGTTCGGAAAGGAGAAAACATTAAAGGCATGTAGTGAAAGATTTCCTTTCATTCCTAAGATCCAACCAGTTCCTATTCGCACCGCCCCCCAAACTGCTACTAATTTCTTATGAAGTCTTCCGGAGTTTCTTTATGCCTATTATAAGCAAAACCAAATATGTATTCACATTTCTCCCCCATTTTTCACAAAAGTTAGTATCCTATCCATGCTATTCTGCTCCTTTCTTTTTTCACCTAATGAAATATCTTGATCTTTTTATTTCTTTTTCTTTTTTTTTTTTTTTTTTTGCGGTACGCGTGCCTCTCACTGTTGTGGCCTCTCCCATTGCGGAGCACAGGCTCCGGACGCAAAGACTCAGCGGCCATGGCTCACGGGCCCAGCCGCTCCGCGGTATGTGGGATCTTCCCGGACTGGGGCACGAACCCGTGTCCCCTGCATCGGCAGGTGGACTCCCAACCATTGTGCCACCAGGGAAGCCCTGATCTTTTTATTTCTTAATAAGCCCCTTCATTCATTTTCACAGCTACATAGTATTCCACTGCTGACTTCATATAATTCAAAATCTTCCTACAACCAAACACATTTTGAAGTGGTTTGAAGGAGAACATACCTTCATCAGAGGATGTTTGAGATAAAAGATCAATGTGACTCACAGCAGTGAGTCCAAGTCTTCAGTTTACATAAGAATTGACTTGGGATACAGAAGACACGTCCCCCCTGCCCCCATGCCTCGCCAGGATGCTGATCCAGTAGGGCTGAGATCGGACCAGTAAGCTGTGCTTTAGCAAGTTTCTTCTGCTCCAGGCATCTACAGCCCTCTCTTTGAGAAATTCTGGTGAATGGGAAAGAAAGTGAGAACTACATTCCTATGCTGAAAATATTGTGCTTGCTGCAATTAATCATTAAATTCAGCTCCAAGGTTGCTGGCAGCTCAGACCAAAGCGGAACCAAAAGGATACAGTGTTCTCCCTGCCAGAACAAAAGGCCAGTTTTTCAGGAGACATAAACACATCCCTGACACTAAATTCTAAGCAGAATTTATCATGGGAGCCATCACTTAGGGTACATTGAGCTGCCCAACGGGCATCAACTTCTCCGACAGCCACAGAAAATGCAGGCACATTCTTTAGAGTTCCTCTGCAGAAGTCCTGGCCCGGTGCCGAGCTCAGGACAGCTCAGCTCAGGACAGTGTTTCTGTAGGAAGCTCAGCCAACACCTACCAGAAGGTGAAAAAACACAGGCCATCTGAGAGTGAATATTCACAACACCTGTGACAAGGTCAGAACATCTGAATGGAGGAGCTCAAGGTGACTGAGGAGAGAGAACCAGGAGACACATTCACTGGGCTTCTGAACCCAAGGGGGGGCGGTCTCTGTCCTCTGTCCCTAGGCTGGGCCCAGTATAAAGATAGAGGCCTATCACCTTACCCTAAGAAGCTCCTGGAACAATGTGGTGGGAGAGAGAGGTGGATGGACAGCTATTTCCCCATTTTACCCCCTAGAGCTTTGAGCATTTCTCGAATCTTCAGCAACTGGTGTCACTTTCTCATTAAACATACAACTCAGGGATTGGGACATGGTGAACACTCAGTAAATATTGGTGCTGTTGATATTGGTGGAGGAGGAGGGACAGTAACTAGTGTGTTCCCCGTCCTGCTGTCCTTAGGATATCTTGAAAACCTCCAGTGTTTTATGGATTCCAAGGAGGAAAATCAAAGTAAGTATGTCCAATATCCTAAATATGGCCCCTCAACCCCAACTTTTGTCCACTCAAACTTAGGCAGGCCAAAACATTGCAAAGCCATTCTCTCCTCTCTCCTCTAGGCTCACCCTCATTCCAGATTGGGCAATGACCTCAGTATCATGATTGTCATCAGGATGTCCAGGTAATTGAAGCTATGGTTGAGTTGGAATAGATGAGGACATACCTCTGGGGTGTATTTAGCTTATCAGATGAGGCCTGTGATCTGGACAGATCTCATTGTTCCTATGAGATGGAAGAGAACTAAGGATTTATAGTGGGGATTGCTAGTTATATACCAAAATCCATCTTCCATAATGATAGAGTTCTGGTTAGCCACGTGGCTCTCAGCTTGGGACTATATTTCCCAACCTCCGTACAACTAAGTGCAGTCGTGGACCAAATTCTCACCAATAGCCAACGTGGTACGTACCTTTTCCGGGCCTTGGCCACGAAACCTTGGAGGTGTGCTCCATCATCCTCCCTGCGCATGAGCCCAAACTTAGACATGCCTGTGACCCAACTGCAACCAAGCATTTAAGTACAGTGCCCTAGAGCAATGGTTCTTAATGTTTTAGAGTACCTCGGAATTATCTAGAGGGATTATTAGATCATAGATTGCTGGGCCATACCACAAGAATTTCTGATTCAATAACTCTGGGGATAGAAACTAAGAATTTGCACTTCTAAAAAGCTCCAGAGGTGATGCTGAGCCCCAGTGGTAGATGCTGGGTGTACTACCATGTCTTTACTTGGTGTGCTAGGCAGAATAATCCCCTCAACCCCCATGAAGAGGTCCACATCCTAATCCCTGGAACCTGTGAATATGTTATATTATATGGCAAAGGAGAATTAAAGTTGCAGATGTAATCAAGTTTGTTAATCAGCTGACCTTAAAATAGGGAGATTATCCTAGATTTTCCAGGTTGGCCCAAAGTAATCACAATGGTCTTTAAAAGTAGAAGCAGGAGGCAAGTGAGTCAATATCAGAGTGCTGCATTAGAAAGACACAACCAGCATTTCTGGCTTTGAAGATGGAGGAAGGGGCCAAGAGGCAAGGAATGCAGACAGCTTCCAGAAGCTGGAAAAGGCAAGGAAGCAGAGTCTCCCCTAGAGCCTCCAGAAGGGAATACAGCCCTGTCAACATTTTGATTTTAGCCATTGAGACCTGCCCCAGACCTCTGGCCTCCAGAACTGTAAGAAAATTAATTTGTGTTGTTTCAGGCCACCGAATCTGTGGTAATTTATCATGGCAGCCACAGGAAACTAATGTGCTTGGGAACTACGCTCTGTGTGAGGCTGATCTGGCCTCCAGAGCCGGGAGTTCCTTGGTGGGAGGGCTTTGCCTCCTCTGCTTCCCCCACAGCAGCAGCTGGCTCGCAGCTGGGTCCTCAGGGAAGAGAAGGACACAAAATAAAGCCACATGGATAGGGCTGTGTGTCCTTTCCTGCTTCCCAAAACCAAAGAGAAAGACCGTGTTTGTGACACTGTTTGGGACACCCTCTAACCACTAACTCCTATAACTAAGCCCTGCCTATACTTTATTTTGGGCCCAGCCTAAGGCTTCCTTCCACTAAACATTTTAGAAGAAAATATTGACCTCTACTAGAGGCAAGATTGGAGTGTGACTGATGCAAACTAGCCCTGCTCCCACAGTCCAGCTTATCACGTCTCATCAAGGCCATTGGGGACTTCTGGGGAGTCTTTGAGGCAGGATGCTGCTGCCGTTAGAACATGCTCCATGCTGGGGGTTGGGGGGTAGGAGGGGTGGGGGAAGGAGGGGAAAGAATGAGGATGGGATCCAGACTTCCTCTGGAGGCCTATCTTTAGAAGTAGCTGTGGGGGCAGCTTGTGGACCTGGGAAGGGCGATGGAAGCACCAAGCTTGAGCAGGGGCTCTGGGTATCTGGAGGACTCTGCTGAGTAAGGAGTTGTGCGATGGAAAGAGCAAATATCCGCAGGTGGGGAGGATTTATACAGAATCCTCACTAACTCTCCAGCCTCTGTCCCCAAAAGGAGCCCATCACCTTGCTGACACTCCTCTCAAGAAGCTGCCCTGACCACACAGTGGGCCGGCCGCAAGCCCTCAAGCGCTCTCTTCCAGGAAGGCCTCGGTGATCTCCCAGCCCTCTTTGGTCTCCATGCTCTGACCCCTTCAGCCTGCCCGCCTTGAGGCATCTCCTTGCTCCCTGGGTCACACTCTTGTCTATCCACCCGAACATGAGCTTCCTGAAGACAAAGCCCTGTTTCTTCCAGAGAGCAGGCACTCATGTCCAATCTGGAAGAACTGGAGGTAAAGGGTGGTGTTTGCTGGCAGTTGTAAAAAAGGTAAAACCACTGCAGTTGGTGCTTGCTGGCAGACTGAAAGGTTGGTGGGGACAGGAACCCTGAGCCAAATGCAGGAACAAAAACTAGGAGCTCTGGGATTTAGATTCAGCCCTGTAGGGGTCGCCCTGTGTGACCCTAGGCAAGTCCCTTTACCATCACCTGCACAGGCTTAGATTCCTCATCCTTAAAATGGGACTATAAATCCATACATGTTCAACCATGGGGGATGTTTTATGAGAAGGGCCTTGTAAGTATCAGGAATTCTTTTCAAGCCCTGAAATTAGGAAGAGGCAGAAGGAATGGAGGCTGCACAACTGAGCCAGAATGAGGGGAATTATGTCAAACCAGGGACATATTGATTAAACCCAATAATCCTATACCAAAGTGGACTCCTGGGGCCAAAAGGGAAGTGGGGTATTGTAGCCAAGGGGAGAGGGAGCATTAGGGATGTGCTGTCTATCCATCTGGTCAAACAGCCTTGGAAGCAAGAACAGCATGGAATATGGCCTCTCAGAGTTCTGTTTGGGACCAGGAGGCCAGGCCTTGATCAGGCAGGGAAGAACCTAGCCTGTCAGTCATTTACACTTTAGTGTGAATTCTGTAGCTGCTTTACCCCTCCCCAAGGGGTTTACCTATCAGCCTGAACCCTCCAGGCAAATGCAAGATTCTGTCCCAGGCATCACAGTGAAAAGAACTGGCCATGGAGCCTTCAACTATGCAGCCACTGCTCTCTCAGCTTGGCTCAGGCACCCCTGGATTCCAGAAATTCAGGAATGATCTTTCTTGCCCATCCCACCAGCTTGAGCAGTGAATGGCCACGCCCAGGAAGAAGTAAGTCCCCCATCCTTAGTAGTGTCAAGCCTTGGACCAGTTCCTTGGACAGGAATCAACCTTCTGAAGCGTGCGTTAATGATATGCAAGGTCCCTCACAAGCTTGGATTCCAAGATTCAGTGTGAGGGACAGGCACACAGATGCTCTAAGGCCCTACTGTCTTTTCCCCCAGAGGTGGGTGTTTCACAGTCCCCCCTGGACCCCCTGACCCATTTGTATAGGGTTACTTTGTGGGAGAACTCTGGGGTTGCAGGTCCAACCCTTGGAGTTCACTCTCCAGGCACCCTGGAAAAGACCCCAGAGTGGCCACCACCCAGGTTACTGGTTTGCACAGCCTTTCCCGGGGACTGAGAATGAGTTCCAGGGCAGAGGGAACACCAGCCCGGGCTTGCCTCCTTCCCATGCCCAAACTCTCCAAACTGCAAGGGGCACATTTTCCTTCCTCTGGAGACAGAAGGGACTGGAAGCTTCTCTACCATTCTGGCAATGGTTGGATGGGAATTCATGCCAGAAAGGGCTGGGGTGGAATGAAGAGGAAAATAGGAAGGAACTAACATTTAGAGAGTTCCTACCCTGTGCTCAAAACTGAGGGAGCACTTTACAAGCATTTGTTCATTCTTTCAATCATTAAATCATTCACCAATTACTTCAGCAAACACATAGTAAACATCCACCACACCTCAGGCTTGGCCCTGCCTTCAAGGAATCCACAGAAAAACAAACGCTACGAAGGTTATTTCATTACCTCTCACAAAATCCCTGTGATGAAGGTATTATTCTTTCCATTTTACAGATAAGGAAACCGAAGAGCAGAGAGGTTAAGCAATTGGCTCAAGTTTACATGATTTGTAGGTGGCAAAGCTGGGAAACGGACAGAACTTGGTTTTCAATTCTGTTACTTCTACCCCTTCCAACAGTGTGTCTGTCCTCATGTGTAAAATGGGGGTGCAGCTCCCTATTTTCAGGGTTGTTATGAAGCTTAGATTAGATACAATGCATGTTAAACACTGTCATGATGTGGATATGCAGTAAGTAGTTCATGATGCAGTGGTTCTTGTGGCTCCAAGTTCAATGTTCTCTCACTTCCTCATATGTTTGTTGGAGACAGGCTGCCACAAAGCTGGACTTAACAGAAGCTGTGGAAGGAAGGAGGCAATGAAGGGCTTGGGAAAGCCTAGGTCCTGTGGGAAGCAGGTATTTATCAGTCTGTCACCAAGGTATAATTGAGCACCAGTTGTGTATCCTCAGGATCTGAAAGACCCAGAAGATCCAACCCCCAAAACCCACCCTCAGGGAACTCTCAGTATGGTTGGGAAGGTAAAAGAGACACATGAAACCACAGAGGACAGAGCCCTGGCTATGAGTTCACAGCGTAAGTGCTATAAGTGCGCATGGGTAATCAGGAAGCTTCCTGAAGGAGGAAAAACTTGAGCTTGGCCCCCAAAGGATCTAGATGGTGAAGAAGAGGCAGCTGATAAGGGGATCGTAAGCAGGCCCAGCCATTGGGCACAATGGGCTTTTTAAATTTTTAAATAACTATAGACTTCAAGAAGTTGCAAAAAATAGTATAAAAAGGGCCTAAGTACCCATCGCTCAGCTCCCTCAGTGGCATGGGAGAATGTAGGGATAACTATAGTGAGTTCAAAACCAGGAAATTGATGTTAGCACAATACAATTAACTAGATTACAGATCTTACTCAGCTTTTACCTGTTTTTGCATGGATTCATTTGTTTTGTATGTGTATATGTATAGTTCTATAAGTTTATCACATGTATAAATCTGTACCACCACCACTACAATCAAGATTCAAAATGGTTCCATTACCGAAAAGGAGCTCCCTTGAGGACACGTCTTTAAATGGCCCACATTATGCTCTACTCATAGGCACCAAGGATGTGGTAGCCCCTGCGCTCTGCTCATCAGATTGGACAGGTCTACTTATCCTGTCCTGCTCTGCCCAATGAAGGGAAGTTAAGGCCTGGGTAACCAGGGGCAGATCTCCTGGTGTTGGCTTCAGGCCCCATACACAAACCCTCTATGAAGAGGCTCATCTTGCTTCTTTCTTGCAGGAGAAACTGAAACTCGGCAGACTTCGTCCTCCCCAGGCGAGGCTTGGACAATTGTACCGTGATTCAGCACCACGGACAGATCCAGGGTGCCTGGGAAGGCAAAGAGGGTTTATAAAGATAAAAGAAAGGACTGGGGCTTCCCTGGTGGCGCAGTGGTTGAGAGCCCGCCTGCCGATGCAGGAGACACGGGCCCGTGCCCGGGTCCGGGAGGATCCCACATGCCGCGGAGCAGCTGGGCCTGCGCTCTGGAGACTGTACTCCACGGCGGGAGGGGCCACAACAGTGAGAGGCCCGCGTACCGCAAAAAAAAAAAAAAAAAAAAAAAGAAAGGACTGGATGTTTTTCTGGGTCACCTCTTAATCTGGAGATGCACCAGCCCTGGTGAGTATGGACTCCCTTCCCCCAAGCTCGCAGAGCAGGGAAGTGAGAGGACATTTCAGGAGTGCGGATCCCTGCTTGCCTGGCCTGACTCCTCTCCCTTATTCAAGGCTCATGTAAGTCTCTTCTGGTCTGAGAATCTCTCTTTGACTTTCCCACCTTGCTGGCTCCCTTCTCTGAATTAATTTACCCCAAAATCTGGCAGAACCATCCAAGACAGGCTGGGAGCACACCGTGTGCTGCTCTCTGCCTGCTCCCACATATGAAGCTGTGGGAGCCAGCAAGAATGCGAATGCCTTGAGACAGGACCAACTTGTCCTTTACTTGTCTCTTCCGTTCTCTCCTTCTTATCTTCCTACTCATTTCAGCTCCACGCAGGGCTAGGCACTCAGGTTCTTTCTGTATGACATGTTAGCCAGGGAATGATTCTGTCCTCAGCTTTCATTTTCCTTCCAGAATCCCATCCTGGGCACCTTTTCTGTGTGGCATTGTTGGCACAGGGATCAGAGGGGACATATTCAAACTTCAAGTTGCCTTGCAGCACTCCTCAGCCCAGCTTCCTTCTCTTTCTCCCATAGGCTGTAAGACCCTTGCTCCTAGGAAATCCTCATCCATGGTCTTTATTATACTGGATGTCTTCCCCAGCCACCTCTCCCACTGGTATCATTGAGAACCCTTGTCATGGAGGCTGTGCTGCATCACCCAACTGGCCCTTACAACACTCACTCTCACAGCTGAAGGGAGGTGGTTGTTTGATAGCTCTCATATGTCCATTCTCTACGGGAATTGCCTCAACTGAAGAAAGTGTCCTTGTCCAAGGTCACACCCCCTTTCCAGGGCAGTCGATACCCAATGACTAGTCAGTGACAGGGTATAAAGGCCCAGCTCCCTCACCCCAACTCGAGACAACTCTGAAGGATCATTCCAGCATCAGGGCTCCTGCAGAATCAGCTGAGGCTTTCACTGAGACTGCCTTGCAGCCCAACCTCTACCTCTGCCCAGTCCTGCTCCCTTTCCTCCCCGACAAGCATTGGCCCTGAGGCCACTCCCTAATAAATTTTGCATATTAGTCATCTCAGAGTCTGCTTCCAGGTGAACCCAACCTAAAGTCTTGGCCCCATGGAATTAGGCTTCCTGTTGACACCCCTGCCCACCATCTGGCTACACAGACCCAGGCCCACCAAGGCAGAGTAGAGCTGCCTTGTATATCAATTTTTCTCCAGTCTCCTAAAGACTGCCCACTCCACTTTCTATGACAGTCCCCAGACTTGCTTCTAGCAGCAGGCCTTCCCTGATGTTCTCTGGGTCAGCTGGCATAGTGAAATAGGCTTTGAACACAAGAAGATCAGGGTTGGGGCTCCAGCTCCCACACTAACTGGCTACGTGAACTTGGGCAAATTCCCTAATCTCTTCAAGTCACTATATTCTCATGTCTGAAGCAGAAATGATAATAAGAACATCACAGGCCTGTCAGGAAGATTAAATGATACAACATAAGGAAGAGTGTTTAGCACAGTGCCTGGCATATAAAGATGTGCTCAACAAATGTGAATTCCCTTCCCTTCTTCTTTTGGGTCTGGGGCACTTTCCACATAATTGCCAATTAACACTTTTTAGTTAACCCAATACTGAACATCACAAGCACAGATGTGGCATAAGTCTATAGGGAAAGTTTGGAATTTTCCATGTGATAGAGCAGGGAAGTGGGTGATGGTCAATCAACTCGACTCTCCCTGTATGCTAGTCTTGATTTTCATGCTGTTGGAAAATTCTTGGCATCCAGTGAAAATTCTTCATGGCCCAAGGAATAGTAGACATTTTCATTTTGTCTTAAAGGGAAATGGAATCCAGCCAGACCACCTTTTATACCTGGCTGGAGCAGAGGCTGTGTTCCCTTAAGACACAGGACCAGCCCTTCTTCCTAAGCAACAGGGGAATGGGTTGGAGAGGGGGTGGTACCTGAAATTATGGCTGCTGGGGCCACACAACAGGGTGCTGGCTTCTGGAAGAGAGCACGTGAGCAGACAAATCAGCCTGTTAAGATTGTTTTGTGAAAGTACAACTTGTCCCTAAAATAACAGCACCAAGTATCCAACTTTCCAACCACTGTCTCTTCCCCAAATGCAATAAGCATCCACTCCCCTCCACCATCTCCCTGCTCCTTCAGCCCAATCCGTCTCCCCACTCCTCATTCACTCCTCATTCGAGCAGAAGAGGCTCTGACCTCACCAGAGCTGAGCCACCTTCTCAGAGCAGCATCCATGAGTGAGCTGAGTGTGAATGACGGGGGCTGGAAAGGGCTTGGGGAGCCTGGGGCAGGAAGCCACACACCCCGTGTACATCCCAGCTCCAGCTGGGCCCTTTTCTGTCAACCTTGGCCCAGTACATGCCGTCCTCAGTGACACTTGCGCTGGGCTCAGAGAATGCTGAATTCAGCCCCAATTAAGGGGCCATCTCGGGGCAGGCTGCCAGAACCAGCAGCTGCTATTTTGGGACCTGCTGAAGACACGATCTTCTCTCTCTCTCCTTCTCCATCTCTGCTCTATTTCTCCTCTCTCTCCTTTCTCCATTTCCATTATTTCTCTAGGTTTTTCTACTTGACTCTGCACGTCTTTTCATCTCTTGGCTTCTTTGTCTGTCTGTCTCTCCCTCTCTGTGACTGTATCTCACTCTATAACTCTCTTATCAAACCAATTTGACAAACACTCCCACCGTTACTGCACCTGCCCTTGTGCTCTGGGGAAAAAGCGATGCACAGGCTCCTGCCCTGGAGGAGCCCTGGTGTGTTCAGCCTTCCTCTGGTTCTCCCCACCCCTCTCTGCATCTTAACCAGCTCTGCTCTCCCTGCCCAGGAACTCCAGGGCTTGCTTCTGAAGGCCAAGAAGCAGATTCACATTCCAGCCACCTCCTGGTCCATGAGCAGTTTCTGTGCTCCAGGCTTCCAATTCCAACAACAAAAGTGTTGTCATTTCCCAGGTTGGTCTGTGGCAGCAAATGCTCCAGGATGTCCAAGAGGCCCAAAGCCATGCTGCCTTACTATCCTGGGCCCAGGGAGACCTGGCCTAAGGCCTGCAGTGTAGGACTGTTTGATCTCTCTGGGTCAGACCAATAGGACATGCCCCTTGTCCATCAAGAGATTGAGCATTCATAGACCATAGCCTCTTCCTTCCAGGGGAGAGGGCCCCCTGAAGGGCCCCTGGCCAGCACCACACTGGGTTTAAGACGATGTCTTATCTCCATCCCCACTGCCTTTCAAAATGCTAGGCCCAGCTCACTTCCCTCCTTCCTGATCACCCAGCCCACAGCACCATCTCCTGTCCCAGTTCCCACAGCCCTAGAAGCCTGACCTATGCTCTCAGCACTGAGCTCTTCTACCCTGGTACCTGTTGGCTGGAATAGTCCTGACCTGTGTTCTTTGTCACAGGGTGTGGGGCAGGGATATTTAACAGGACCCACCTGTCAACTCTCCGAGGTCCTTCCCTTCTGGGGCTTCCCCATGTACTAGGAATCGGGGGTATGTGGTAACTTCTTATGTACACTACTGAATTAATGTTTGTTTTTTTTAAAATTACCACCTACTATGTGCCAGGCACTACTAGACTTTTTCAGATGTATTACCTTATTTGATTCACAGATCAGGCTCTGAAGCTTATTAGCCCCATTCTAGAGCTGAAGGAACTGAAGCCCAAAGAGGTTTCCCAAAGTCAAATGATAGGAACCCAGGTCTCCTGATTCTGCAGCCAGGGCTTGTTCCAAAACCCAGCTCCTGCCTATAAATAAAAGAAGGAAAGAAGAGGCTTCAACAGAGCATGGTTCTTCCCCCAAGGAATTCTTAATTTGAGATCCAGGGGCCTCACTGCCCTTAGCAGCTGGTTGAGAGCTAGGCCCAGCTCTTCAGGGAAAGCAGGCTGGGCCGCCCGCACACTGAGCCAGACTCAGGCTCTGGCAGAGTGGAGAAAGCCCTTTCTCTGGGCCAGGGGGCACAAGTAGTGACAAGTTCTCAAAGGGAGCCCAGGGGTGAGAGGACACCGTGGGGTGGAGGGGGAGAAGGGAGGCTTCTTGAGCTGCTGTCAGCCAAAGGTCAGAGGAGAAGGCACCAAAGGCTCCCAGCGGCAGGGGTTACTCAGACCTCCACTCTTGGTGGGAAACAGGAGGTTGGTCGGTCAGGGCTGTCTTTGAAGTTCCCCAAGGAAGGGACATGAGACTTGGGGCTTCCCTGGTAATCAGTCGGTCCCCCTCAGGCCTGTGACATGAGTGGGGTGTCTGAAGCAGGCTTTGGAGCTGGCGAGAGAGCGCAGGTCTGGGAAGGTGCTTTGATACCGCCTTTCTTCTGCGGCTTTTTCAAGATCGCTCTGCTCTTTGTCAGCTGTGCAGTCATGTCAGGATGTGCCAGTTGAAGAAGCAGCAGGCGGGGCAGTGCGGGCTGTGCCGAAGCTGCTGCAGAGGGAGGCCAGGGCCCTCCGGCAGGTGCTGCACAGAGTCAGGGCCCTGAAGCCTGTCTGCAGCCCAGGCCCAGCCCAGGAGTCTAGAACTCTGACCTCTGCGGGACCCTGGCTCCTGAGCTGCCCTAGCCTATGTCCCGTGACTTCTAACCAGTCTCTCAGAGCCAGCCCTACTAACCCTTAGACTTCAGGGGACCCCTCCCCCATGCCCACAGCTCTGGCCCCTGAATCCTGGGCCCAAGATGTCTCTGCCTTGGGGGCCACATCTTACAGGTGACCAAGTCCTATAGATTCTAAACCACTCCCTCTCTTTTGGTCCCACTACCTCTGCTCAGATCAGACCTTCCTCATCTCCTCCTTGGGCAGTTGTCACACATGTTCTTCTGGCCTCTGGTCTGTCCCATCCACTCCAGAGCCAGCTTTGCAGCTCAGCTTCATGGCCTCCCTCATCCTGCAGTGTCACCCACGGTGCGGTGACATGGCCCCTGTCAACCTCTCCAGGCTTATCCCCACTCTCCCCAACACACTCCCCTGGCTTCAGTTTCACGCAGCCATGGCCATTCCTCAAATATGCCCACCTGCTCTCACCAGTAGGCCTCTGCCCATGCTATCCCCTCTGCATAGGATAGATTCTGCCAGCCCTGCCTATAAGCACTGGTCCATCCTCTTCCTCTGCTCAGTCTAGACTCCATTTAAGCTTTACCTTCTTCAGAAAGCCTTTCCTGGCTGCGAGCCTGGGCCCAGCGCTGCCTCTCGTCTCTCTTTGTGCCCCGTGATCTTTGTGTCCTGGTCCTTGTCATGCTGGGTTGTCACTGCTGGCAGGAGTGTCTCCTTCAGAGAACTGGGCCTCCTGGCGGGCACGGGATGTGTGTGATTCACCTCTGTGCTTCACAGCCCAGCGTGGTGGGACGATAAAGAAACAGGCAGCTGCTCACCAGTTCCCACCATCTGCTTGAGGTAATAACACACACACACACACACACACACACACACACACACATGCATGCACGCACGCGCGCGCGCGCGCAGACACACACACACCGCTACCTGAGCCCTCACTGGACCAAGAAGCTGAGCTAAGTTGAGGGCTAAGCCATCAAGGAGGGTTCCCCTGAGAAGGCAGAATTTGAACTAGGTCCTGGAGGCTTGCTCTGCACCTATCCAGGGATGTGGGTGTGGACACTTGTGCCAAGCAAGGCTGGGTGAAAAATGACTATGGTGGATCACATTCATCTCCCCAAAGCTTCACCCTCCCTGCGTCCATGCCCTTTACTGTGTGATTCTACATGGCTCTTCCCCGCCCTATCCTGCCCCTTTGGGCCCAGCTATGTGACTTACCTTGGCTAATGGAATGCCAGCAGGCTTGAAATGGGCTTTCACATCAGAACCTGCCTTCTCATGCTCTGCCATCAGCAATGAGAACATGTCCACGCTAGCCTGCTGGAGGATGAGAGACATGTGCAGCAGAGCCAAGTCATCTTAGTCACCCCAGCCAAGGCTAGCCTAGGGCAGCCAATGGCTAGCCAACCTCCAGAGATGTGAGTGAGCCCAACTGAGACCTGAAGAGCCAGCCAGCAGAGCCCAGCCACCCAGCTGACCCACAGAATAGTAAATTAAATGCTTATTATTTCAAGCCACTGAATTCAGGGAGTTTGTTACACAGCATTATTTATTTATTTTTTTTATTTTTTTTTTGCGGTACGCGGGCCTCTCACTGTTGTGGCCTCTCCCGTTGCGGAGCACAGGCTCCAGATGCGCAGGCTCAGCGGCCATGGCTCACGGGCCCAGCCGCTCTGCGGCATGTGGGATCTTCCCGGACCGGGGCACGAACCCGCGTCCCCTGCATCGGCAGGCGGACTCTCAACCACTGCGCCACCAGGGAAGCCCTACACAGCATTATTGAGACGATACACCGACTAAGGCTAAAGAGATCAGCCTGTGGGGAGATGGGCTTATCCACAATGATGCCCACAGTGGGCTGGTAAATAGGGAGTCTGAACAGAGTTCCCCTTTCCTTCAGCATTTCCAGCCATCTTGGGCTTCGTGAGGCCTCACACATGTTCTGTATCTCTGCACAACCTGTTCCCTCCTCCTGGAATGCCTGTCTCTGTCTTGTCCTTTTTGAATCCTGTTTTCACTTCAAGGTCAGGTCATACCCTAGAAACTTTTATGGACACACAGCCTCATAGCCACCCTAAACCTTTTGGGAACGACGTAAGGTATAAGTAAGTAATATTCCCTCCTTTCTCCCTCTGCCCCTCCCCATGTCCCACTGTGGTCTGCCTTAGCTTTACAGTGGCACATTCTCCTTCACAGTTATTAATCCATGGGGCTGTGCTAGCTCCTGTTCAATTCAATAAGTGAACAGCTAGCTGTGCTAGCTCCCTCCCACAGAGGGAGCAGACCTCATGTGCTCCTAGATCTCACAGAGCCTCAGCACAGCTTCTGATAGCCAGAAGCATCTGGAAAGTGGGCAATGAATAGTGATGAATACACTTTCCAGCTATTGATTTTAGAACAATGTGACATGATACATTGTGAAAATAATTGAAATCCAAAGACCTATTTTCAAATGGGCCTAAATAGACATTTCTCTAAAGAAATAGGAGCTAAATAGACATTTCTCCAAAGAAGACATACAGATGGCCAATAGGCACATGAAAAAATGCTCATCACTGCTAATTATTAGAGAAATGCAAATCAAAACTACAATGAGGTGCCACCTCACCTGAGTCAGAATGGCCATCATTAAAAAGTCTGCAAATAATAAATGCTGAAGAGGGTGTGGACGAAAGGGAACCCTCCCTACACTGTTGGTGGGAATGTAAATTGCTGCAGCCACTATGGAAAAGAGTATTAGAGGTTCCTCAAAAAACTAAAAACAGAGTTGCCAAATGATCCAGCCATCCCACTTCTGGGCATATACCCAGACAAAACTATAATTGGAAAAAATACATGCACCCCTATGTTCATAGCAGCACTATTTACAATAGCCAAGACGTGGAAACAACCTAAATGTCCATCGATGGATGAATGGGTAAAGAAGAAGAGGTATATATATACAATGGACTATTACTCAGCCATTAAAAAAAATGAAATAATGCCATTTGCAGCAACATGCATGGACATAGAGATTATCATACTAAGCTAAGTGAGTCAGAAAGAGAAAGACAAATACCATATGACACCACTTATATGTGGAATCTAAAATATGATGCAAATGAACATACCTACAAAACAAAAACAGACCCAGATATAGAGAACAGACTTGTGGTTGCCAAGGGGGAGGGAGGTGGAGAAGGGAAGGATTGGGAGTTTGGGATTAGCAGGTGCAAACTATTATATACAAGATGGGTAAACAACAAGGTCCTACTGTACAGCACAGGGAACTATATTCAATATCCTGTGGCAAACCATTATGGAAAAGAATATGAAAAAGAGTATATATATGTATATATAACTGAGTCACTTTGCTGTACAGCAGAAATTAAACACAACATTGTAAATCAATTATACTTCAATAAAACTAAAAAACAAACAAACACACAAAACCCAAAGACCTATTTTCATTCCTTACCTTGCTCTGTGACACTTGGCCGAGCCCTGACCCCTCTGAGCCTCAGATTTCCCATATGTATAATGAGGGGTTGTGCTGACCCTTCTCCACACTCCCTGCCAGTGCTGAGCATCTGTGACATTTGCCCATGTGTCTAGTCCTCTGGCTGCCAGCTCTGGCCTGGCTTTTCCCACCACTCCTCACTCGCCCTGAGTTCAGCCTCAGAGCCTCCCGCCTGCTGGCAGCCCCGGCCAAGGCTTTGGATGGTGGCTACTGCGTTGGCCTGGCTTCTTGTGACTGCCAGCATCCTCCACTTCCTGAGCCTGCCAGTGGGCTTGGTATTGGGAGTCATCTCTCCTGCAAGCTCTGCTGGGCAAGGCTGGGTCCCTGCCTGTCTGACAGGGGAGCATCTTCAGGAAACACACACACACACACACACACACACACACACACACACACACACACACGTGTGAGCCCCTCTCCTGGCAGCTGCTGCTGGGCCAGTAGGAAGGAATGCTGACAGGCTGTATTTTCCCCACTAGAGTTAGGTAAATAGAGGAGAAAGGAAGAAAATGGGCCAGGGCAAAATTATCCAGAGAGGGGAAGACCTTTCCACGCCAGCTTACTGAAAACAAGGATAATATTTTAGAGAGCAAAGCTTCCTCAGATACAGTAGACGAAGGGAGGTAAAGGCCTCTGAGCTAGATTGTAGCCTCTAGCCAATATCATTGCTTTCTCTAACCTCACTTCCAGGCTCATTTTTGGAGCTGGGGAAGCTCCAGAGATGCTCAGATCAGGTGCTCCCTGGGATACCAGGAAGGAGCACGGGACAGGAGTTCACAGGGTCTCTGTGTCTGGGGCTGCGGCAGCAGGGTGGAGGAACCCCAGGCCTACACTCACATCCACCCTGCCCCCACGGCTTTCAGATACCATCCATCATGTCCATCACAGGTGATGGGGGCTGATCCAAGGCAGAGTCTCCAGCTTCGCTTCTGTGCTCCGCCTCCTTCCTTGTCTGCCCCCTCTCCAGCGCAGCAGGCTTGAAGGAAGCACGGAAAGGCTGCAGGTAGGTGCTCACTCACTGCTGTTCCCACACCACCTGCCACCTCACCTCCATGAAAGTCAGAGACAGAGATTAAGAGGCTGGAAGTTGAAACCTGAGGTTCTAGCTGGGGTAATTGCCTTGGTACCTCTGCACCCTTGGGAAGTCCAACTCTTCTTTTGGATACCTGGATATCTCTTTTACAGGTATGAGGTAATCAAGCCCACTCTGTCAAATGGCTGCAGGGATGAAAAAGACCTTCTGAATCCATGAGGCCCTCAATACGTGGGAGATGTTTTCATTATTGAGACCAGAGGGTGGTCCCCAGGGAGCTTCGGGCCTCATTGTGCGGGATCATGACCCTCTTTGTAGCCTACACTTTGAGGAGCATAGCCAGGACCTGGCCTCTGCCCCTCACCCGATGCCCCACTTCATATCCCCTGACCAGCCATCAGCCTCAGAAACGCTCTGGGACCATCCCAGGGTAGGGCTGTCAGGGAGGTAGAGAAGGAGGTGTTCTGGGCCTTCCCTTCCGAGGCTCTCATCTAGAGTGTTGATGAGGTGACACAGCCTCCCAAACAACAGTGAGAGGCCAGGGCAGACACAGTGTGAGCGGAAGCAGAGGGTGGGGCTCAGACTCTCCAGGAAGGGAGAGGGTGCTGTGGGCTGGAAGAGCCAGGAGGGCTTCCTGGAGGAAGGGAAGGGCTTGAGTTGACTTTGAAGGACATGTCTGCTGCTGCCGCAGTGAGCCTGGGCATGGCTGATTGAGGTGGTAAGGCCCAAAGGCAGGCATGCAAAACTCCAGGGGAGGCCGCCCATGCCAGTGCTAAGGAACAGACCCCCAGGCATCAGAGTTCAGCAGCAGGGGAGCCACCAGTGGCTGAAGGGAGATTCAGGCAGAGGCAGGATGGCACTGATGCCCAGGAGTTCCCCTTCTGCTTTTTCTCTGAAGGAGTGAGCACCAGGCTGATGAATGGGTGACCCAGAACACAGGCCTGCAAGTGGTTGCCTGCTTCTGCCCTCGGGCCTGACCAGAAATGGAAGCCAATTATCAGCTCTCAGAAGCACAAGGGTCCTACTTCCTGTCAGAGTGAGAAGGGTCCAGAGAATCCTGCTCTGCCCACAGATCTCCTAGGTCTGTCAGGGCAAACCACCCCTCAGAACTAAGCCCTTCACATCCATAGGCCATCTGAGCTGTGTGGGTCCAGTTGGGGCAGAATGGGGATTGTCACACCCAATCTAGAGATGAGAAAACTGAGTCCCGGGGAGAACAGGTTTGACCTAAGTGTCATGGCCCAGGACTAGAACCTAGGCCCCCTGCTCCTCAGTTGAGTCAGTGTAGACAAGATAACCGGATAACCTGGGTCAGTGTAGACAACTGGATTACCAGGAGCAAAAGAATCCACTTTGGAATAAAACTTACACAGTGGGGGCTTCCCTGGTGGCGCAGTGGTTGAGAGTCTGCCTGCCGATGCAGGGGACACGGGTTCGTGCCCCGGTCCGGGAAGATCCCACATGCCGCGGAGAGGCTGGGCCTGTGAGCCATGGCCGCTGGGCCTGCGCGTCCAGAGCCTGTGCTCCGCAACGGGAGAGGCCACATCAGTAAGAGGCCCGCGTACCGCAAAACAAACAAACAAACAAACAAAACAAAAAAAAACTTACACAGTGGAGATGCAAGATAAGCACTGTGTATGTGCACAAGCCTGCCACATGCTAAGCGCTGAGCTGGACACTGCACAGGGCCTCGTTTAAGACTCAGATCTATCCCATGGGTTCATTATCCTCAGCTCCATACCATGGGTGGGTGAAGGAACAGAGGTTTGGAGAGTCTGGGCATCTTTTCCAAACCACCCAGGAGGAAGGGCAGAGCTGGGTTCTGAACACAGTTCTCTCTGCAAAGCTCTGCATCTTTCAACCACCGCCTGGCAACACCAAACAACTGTCAGAAGCTTTGGGCCAGGGAGGGAACAGCCATGCAGGCAGGACAGGAGTGAGGGTCCTACCGCCAGTAGCTGCTTCAGTTTGGTTTTCTCATGCTTCTCCCAGTGCCAGGGCCTGGCACCTCTGGGAATTGGTTCAGAGCATAACACCACCAGCAACAGTAATAGCTTTCCTGCTACTTCTATCTGCTTCTACTCCAACTGCTACAGTTTCTATGCTAAGCACTTTACACATACATACACACACGTGCACTTTACGTACACCATCTGACTGAATCCTAAAACAAACCTTTGAGGTAGGTTCTTTTTATTCCCATTTTGTGGTTAAGAAAACTGGGTCTCCAAGGAGTAAAGTAACTTGCCAGTCTATCTCTAAAAGCTTGTACAGTCTACACTACCCAAGGATTTCAGGTAGAAAGAAAGACATCTTTCCAACAGTGGGAGTTGCCTGAGAGTGACATGGTGGTCTCTGGAGGAGGTGAGCCCCATCAATGAAGCTTTTTTGGTGTGTGTGGGAGTGGGGGGAGGTTGTGCCCACAAAAATACTATTTATAGTTGCCTTTTTAAAATTAATATTCACTACTGGGCCTATACCCTGAGAAAACCGTAATTCAAAAAGAGTCATGTACCACAATGTTCATTGAAGTTCTATTTACAATCGCCAGGACATGGAAGCAACCTAAGTGTCCATCGAGAGATGAATGGATAAAGAAGATGTGGCACATATATACAATGGAATATTACTCAGCCATAAAACGAAATGAAATTGAGTTATTTGTAGTGAGGTGGATGGACTTAGAGTCTGTCATACAGAGTGAAGTAAGTCAGAAAGAGAAAAACAAATACTGTATGCTAACACATATATATGGAATCTAAGAAAAAAAAAAAGGTCTTGGGGGGGCAAGGGTAAGCTGGGATGAAGTGAGAGAGTAGCATTGACATATATACACTACCAAATGTAAAACAGATAGCTAGTGGGAAGCAGGTGCATAGCACAGGGAGATCAGCTCGGTGCTGTGTGACCACCTAGAGGGGTGGGATAGGGAGGGTGGGAGGGAGAGCAAGAGGGAGGGGATATGGGGGTATATGTATACCTATAGCTGATTCACTTTGTTATACAGCAGAAACTAACACACCATTGTAAAGCAATTATACTCCAATAAAGATGTTAAAAAAATAATATTCAATTTACTAAGGGCACACATTTGAAAACAAAGCTTTTCTTTAGGATTAAGTTCCACTTACTGATCTTATTGTTCTATTTATAGGTGTAATATAATAAGAACAGGACCTTCACTTTTTCTTCAATTGAAGTTTGATTAACTCAAGTTGAAAAAACTAAACTCTCTTAAACAATCAGTGCCATTTACAATGTAATTAAATTTGCTTAAACAATTTCAACTACATATGAACGTTTAATATATTTGATTTTCCTAAGTAACTTAAATGTCTAATTGAACAAGCAAAACCTTTGTATCTGGTACCGGTAAAACTGTTGTGAGTCTGATAAATTAAATTTATAAATACAGTGACTTTCACATTCTCTTAAATATTGCAATACTGTTTTGCAAAATTAGTCAAATTCTCTCATACCTTTCAACTTAAAATTACATGTCTACAGGCTTCTGGTTACAGCTAAGATGGAGTAAGCACACTTCACCTTCCCCCTCCCGTTGATTATAAATGAAAACCCTGGAACAGATACATAAAACACTGTCTAAGGACTTTGAAAAATATATAATAGCAGGCAGAATTGGGAGGGAAATAAACACTCAAAGAATGACCAATATGGAAGTGAGTTTCCTAGGTATTTTTTCCCCCACTATTTCCCAGCTTAGACTCTAGAAAGCATGAACCCCAGACTGTACAGTGGGAACAAACAGAAAGAGCTCTAGAGAAACCCTCTTTTTCTTGCCAGAGCACTGGGAACAGGGACCCTGCAGGATAGAAAGTTGGGGAAGGGGGATGCAGAATCTCAACGTTTTCTCTTTTACTGTACAGGGTGTGCCGCAAGGAAGGGCTTCTAGGAGCCAGAGAGTGTGAGGGCAATCATGAAGAGCTGGAGGATAAACCCCCTTAGATCTGTGTATAAAGTCCTGGACTCACCCTTGAGCTGTGAATTCATAGAACTGACCCAAAGCAGAAGGCAGGTCGGGACTTGTGGTCTGAAACAAATAGGACTGATTACATAATATTACATAATATTCAAAATGCCCCAAATTACTCCACATACAAGGAACTAGGAAAATCTCAACTACACTCAAAGGAAAAGACAATTAGCAGAAGCTGGCCTCAGGAGGGTCCAGATGGGCTTCCCTGGTGGTGCAGTGGTTAAGAATCTGCCTGCCAATGCAGGGGACACGGGTTCGAGCCCTGGTCCAAGAAGACCCCACATGCCATGGAGCAACTAAGCCCATGCACCACAACTACTGAGCCTGTACTCTAAAGCCCGCAAGCCACAACTACTGAGCTCACGTGCCACAACTACTGAAGCCCGCACACCTAAAGCCCGTGCTCCGCAACAAGAGAAGCCACTGCAATGAGAAGCCCGCGCACTGCAACAAAGAGTAGCCCTCGCTCGCTGCAACTAGAGAAAGCCTGTGGGCAGCAATGAAGACCCAACACAGCCAAAAATAAATAAATTAAAAATAAAAATAAATAAAAAGATGATTCAGATGATGGTATTATCACACGAAGACTATTATATCACATAACAACAACTACTGAGCCCGCACACCTAAAGCCCGTGCTCCGCAACAAGAGAAGCCACTGCAATGAGAAGCCCGCGCACTGCAACAAAGAGTAGCCCTCGCTCGCTGCAACTAGAGAAAGCCTGTGGGCAGCAATGAAGACCCAACACAGCCAAAAATAAATAAATTAAAAATAAAAATAAATAAAAAGATGATTCAGATGATGGTATTATCACACGAAGACTATTATATCACATAACATAAATCATATAAAGCAGCTGTTATAACTATAGTCCATGAAGTAAGGAAGAATGATCTTGAAATAATTGGGAAGATAGAAATTCTTAGGGAAGAAATGAAACCTATAAAAAAGAACCAAATGGAAACGTTATAACTGAAAATTCAATAACTGAAATAAAAAATTCAGTCTATGAGCTCAATAGCAAAATGGAGATGAAGAGGAAAGAGTCAGTGAACTTGAAAATAGATTAATAGAAATTATCTAATCTGAAAAACAGAAAAAATCTGGGGAAAAAATGAATGAGTTTTGGGGACTTATGGGATAACAGCAAAAGCTCTAACATTCATGTCTTTGGAGTCCCAGAAAGATTGGAGAAAAGGCTTGGTGCAGAAAATATTGAAGAAATCATGGCTGAACATTTTCCAAATTTGGTGAAAAGACATAGATTTAAGCAGCTCAGCAAACCCTAAAAGAAGGACAAATTCAAAGAAAACCTGATTCAAATACATCTTAATCAAACTGCTAAAAAACAAGGATAAAGAAAATATTTTTGAAAACAGCCAGAGGAAAGCAATACATTACATATATGGGAACAATAATTAAAATGACTTCAGATTTCTTATCAGAAGATGTGGAGGCCAGAAGACAGTGGAACACCATCTCTAAAGTGCTGAAACAAAAGAACTGTCAACCCAGAATTCTATATCCAGTGAAAATATCTTTTTAAAGGCAAAATAAAGACATTTTTAGTTGAAGGAAAACTAAGAGAATTCATTGCTAGCACACCAGCTCTAAAAGAAACATTAAAGGAAGTTCTTTAAGAGAAAGAGAAATGCTATCAGAAGGAAACTTGGAATTTTAGGGCTAAAAGAAAAGAAACAAAAATGAGAATAACTGGGTGACTATAATAGCCTATTTCCACCCCCCCTTAATCCTTTAAAGTGTGTATGACTGTTGAAAGCAAAAATTATAACAGTGCCTGATGTGGTTTCCAGTGTGTAATTATGCACTAGTTATAACAACTGCAGCATAAAGGGAGGAGGGGGAAAGGACCTATATGGCTGCAAGACTTATATATTTCACTTGAGGTGGTAGAATATTAACTCTAAGCACACCATGAGAAGTTAGGTATATATATTACAATACCTAGAACAACCACTTAAAAAAACTATACAAAAAGATATTTCAAAAAGCCAACAGAGAAATAACAATGGAATATTAAAACAATATTGAAATAATCCAAGAGAAGGCAGAAATGGAGAAACAGAGGAATGAAAAACAGCGGGGACAAATCAAAACCAAACAACAAAATGGTAGAACTAAATCCAACAATATCAATAAATCTATTAAATGTAAATGGTTTAAACATACAATTAAAAGACAGAGATTATCAGGTTAGATTTAAGAAGCTAAGACTCAACTATATACTGTCTATAAGAAACTCACTTTAAATATTGATAGGTTAAAAGTAAAAGGATGAACAAATATACCATAAAACATTAATTTTTTTAAAAGCTGGAAAGGCTATATAAATATCAGGCAAAGTAGACTCCTAAAGAAATAAACCTATCAGGGATAAAGAGGAATATTCCATAATGATAAAAAGATCAATTCACCTAGAAGATGTAATGATCCTAAATGTGTGTGCACCAAACAACAGAATTTCAAAACACAGGAAGCAGAAAACTGAGAGAACTAAAAGGAGAAATAGACGAGTCCAGTTATACTTGGGGATTTTAACGCTCATTTTTCAGGAACTGATAGAAAAGTAGAGAGAAAATCAGCAAGGATATAGGAGACTCTACCACCAAAGGCAGAATGCACATCTTTTTCAAGTTGCTCTTCGATCATTTAATATAGACCATATTCTAGGCCATAAAACAAATCTTAACACATTTTAAAAAATTGAAACCATATAACACATGTTTTCTGACCATAATGGAATTAAGCTGGATATGAATAACAGAAAGATCTCTGGAAAATCCCCCAAATCCTAGAAATTAAACAACACACTTCTAAATAATCCATGGGTCAAAATCTAGGAGGTTGAGGAGCTAGCATGCTAGCCCAGGAAGCTTGGTGCAGGAGATGACACTCTTAACCACAGGCCATGTGGCCTCTCAAAGTTCTTCAGGGCCTTCAATGCCAGGCTAAGGAATTTGGAATTTGCACTGTATTTAATGGATAAGATAAGCATTTAAGGATTTTCACACATAAGGCACATATTTGCAGATAGATGGAGTTAGGTGTGGGTTGGAGATGGGGGCAGGGGGAGCAGGAGAATTCTGCATTCTGTCCCACCAGAGAGGCAAAGTAAAGAATTTGGATTTTCCTAGATGTCTAAAATGAGACATTTTAGAAGTAGGGCCCATCCTTCCTTCCCTTTTCACAGAGGTTATTTTCACAGTCTTCCCGGGGTCTACACATGCTAGGTGAACCAGTAGCTCCAGAGGCAGAAGCATGCCTCTGCTATCAGTTAGGGGACTTTCTGAGGACAAACCCCCATAAGAATGGAGGTTTCCCAAGGGTTAAATTGCCTGTGGCTCTGGATAAGTTGCTTAACCTCTCTATGCCTCAATTTCTCCTCTGTACAATGAGGACAATACAACTGTACAATAATATGAGTTCCCATAGACTGGGCCATGACCTTGGGCTGAGCTGCCTGGAGAAAAGTTTGAAGGGGGAATTTGGACCCCTGGCTCCTGGTAGCTGCTGTGGGACCCTGGCTGGAAGGGGGGGGTCTCTCTAGTTTGCAGGAAGGCTTGGAGGAAGCCCTCAGCATGACAAGGAGTGGTACTCCTGCCTCCACAGGCCTGGAGTGGGGAGGGGAGGGCACATAAAACATCCTCTGCAGAGACTTTGATCAACAGCCATGACAGGGACGGCTTCTATTCTCTTTGAAGCAGCAGAAAGATCAATCCTCCTTCTTATCTCAGCCTCGCTGCGCAGTGGCATCACGTGCTTCTGCAGCCGCTGCTACTCTCAGAGAAGACCAGAGTAGAAGGCGATGCCTGACCCAGGCCTGCCACCTCCCCTCAACTCCCTCTCCACCCCCAAGATGAGAGGGATGAGCAGAACGTGGCACTTTCTGGCCTTCGCCTGTCCCAACCTCAGAGCGGAGGAGAAGGAAAAAGAACGCCTACACCCCAGAAAGTAAGAGCTTCCTCGACGCCTCATTAAACTTTCACAAGAGTCCCTCCTCACCTGTGCATCCCCTTCTTTTCTTCAAAGGCTGGCTTTAAAACATCACATTTTACTGAGATCTAAAGATACGAGGACAGGAGGCAGGAGACTGGATTTTACTTACAGGTCTGCCTTTGATTTGCTGTGTGACCTTGTGCAAGTAACTGCCCCACTCTGGAGCTTAATTTCTCTATCTATGAAGTAGAGTTGCTGTAAATGTTTTTCAGGCCTCAGTTTACAACTCTGTGATCAAGACTAGCCTGTGCCCAGGTCAGGGTGCAGTGAGGGTGCAGATTGTAGAATTGTCTTTCTCAGAGCCTGTCGCAGAAGAATTGCCCCCATAACCCTGACTGCCTCCAAGTCCTTGGTCAAATGCTTTTCTGTATAATCCCATCACTGGAAAGAGCTGCTTTGCCAAAAAAGCAGCATCCTGAGTCTGTGGGCTCTGCCCATAAAGGGGAGGAACAATTCCCATAACAGCACTGTCTCCAGCTGCTCAAGGATTACAGAAGGCAGAGAAGCTTGCAGGCGCTGCCCCTGAAAGGCTGGGGGAAGAAGAGAGTGGGTCACAGGACTGGGGAGGAGTAGGCGGTGGGAGGAGGTATGTCCTGGGACCTTCCACCTCCGGGTGTTGTGTGCTTATAATCAAACTGGATTGGTGAGTTAGGTTAGGGCTGGGAAGCCTCTTACTCCCTGAATGCTGGCTTAGCCCACGCAGGTGCAGCCCCTCCCCAGCTGGGCAAGTGAAAGACTTGTAGACACAGAGGAATTAAGATCCTCCACTCATGTTCTGCCCCCCAGAGCAGGCCCCAAAGACGGAGAACAGAGGCTGCAGGAGTCTTGATCCTCCAAGCAGAACACTGCTTAGGCATCCCTTTGAGAATTCCAGTAATTAGCTTCCTGTATCTGGTCTCCAGAACAACCACGGACCTACCCATTAGGTCAGGGTCAGTGCTCTCAGAGTCTCCCGGGGTCTGGAGGATAGAATTTTTCCAGAAAAGGGAAAGAATAGGTGGGAAAGGAATATTTCCGGCCTGCCTGCTTTGTGAGGTGCTGGTGTGTGCTGGGACGTCCTCTCTGCCTCTGTAGGACTAGATCTGCAGCAACCTCTTTACCTCCCCAGGTCCCAGCTCAGCATGTCCCCTTCCGTCACTCCAGGCACCTGGGGCCCTCTTGCTGTGCCCTGTTCCTCGTGAACTCTGCCCTCCAGGCAGAGTCCCCAGAGTAAGCCCTTTGCCCACCACCACCCCTCGTTGGCCTCCTCAGCCTGGGCTCTCTCTGGGATGGGAACTGTCTGTGATCTGCTGCCAGGACTGATGAGGTCCCCAGCATCCTGCCGAGGTGTGTTCACCTGTGGGTGTGGGTGTGTTTGTGTGCACACACATACACACATGCACATGAACTTTGTACTACACACTTTAGACGGCAAGTTTCACAGAGAAGTGAGGTGCCCTGGATTGACTTTGTGCTGTGTTTTGGGGAATGTACGTGTGTGTGGCATATATTATGTGTGTGTTTGCGTGCTCACTGATGGGGCTGTTTGTGTTTCCGTGGGTGTGACTGTGTGGGAGAGTGAATACTGAAGCCTGGGATCCTGCGGTTTAGGAGTGCTTGTGTACTCCTGAATTTGAGGGGTGTTGTGCATCATTTGGAGCTGTAGTGTAGGAGAATGAGTGACAAGGGTGTGAGCCCACCGAGGGGTGAGGGTGTGGCCATAGAGCACTGACATAGGGATCTGTCTGCCCCGAGGGCAACGTGGACTGGGCACCCATGGGCCTTTGAGCATCTTGGTCACTTCTCTTTTGCCTGGAGGGGCCTCCTGCTGGCTCGGGCCTTGCTGCCTCTTCTGCACCAGAGGGCAGGCTAGGCCTTTGACCAAACAGCCTATCTGAGGTCAAGGGTCAGCAGCAGGCTCAGTGATCCCAGCTGTCCCTGTGGTCCTTGATGCCTGGCCCGGGTGGCCACACCAGGTAAGCGGGGCTGTCTGAGGCTGGGGGTGGGAGTCCCAGAAGAGAGTTTCTTGGGAGGTCCAAGGTTAGCCTGGATGTGCTCTGGAGCAAATAATAACAACACAAACAACTGCTCAGACTGCTGGACACTGTGCTAAGCACTATACAGACATTATTTAAACCTCACAACAATACTGTGAAATATATAGTGTTTCCCCACCGTACAGGTGAGGAAACAGCCTGGGAAATTAAATAACTTGTCCTGGGTCACACAGCAAGTAGGTTGTAAGGTTGGGATCTGAGCACAGGTCTGCTTGACTCTAAACCTAATGCTTCTCTCCTCCTATTCTCATCTATAGATTATCCTAGCAAGAGGGAAGAACGGGCTCATTTCTCCCCAAACCCACAGGTAAGCCTTCATTTCACAAAAGGAGCTTTACACTCCTGGATTTAAGATCCATGACTCCTGATGGGGAGAATGGAAGGGGGTGGGCAGAGGAAATAACAGGTCCTGGCCTAGAGAAGGCCCCCTGGAGCCGTTGGAGAATAACCCCTCTAAGCCTTGACGGGGTGATGGAGTTAGACTTACAGGTCTCAGTCCACACTGCTGTTCCTGGAGCCCTGGGTGTACAAGGTTCCCACGGCTTGTTGTTGTGGCTTCTGCCTGCTTTGCAGACACCCTAGGGACAAGGATGCTGGGAAGCGACTCAGGTGAAGTGGCCTGAGGCACCACTGGACGCACACGGCGGCTCTTGCCTGCACTGGGAGACGCTGCCCATTCCTTTCTTTCGTGGATTTAAGCTGT
>NW_006771376.1:588803-598910 GCF_000442215.2 Lipotes vexillifer
CTGTAGGGAAAATGCATTATTTTTTCATTCAAAATTCATTTTGGAACAGATAGCCTTAAGAAATATAATCAGCCACATTATTTCTCTCCATTAGCAGTCTCTGGAGTTTGCTGGAATTCCTTGTCCTTTTTCCTCTCCATCCTCTTTCATGCTAGGTTGTAATACTGCCCCACTGTCTCGTCCAGCCATCACCACACACTCTGTTTTGGATTGAATGACTATCTCAAAGTCTGGACAAGGAGGTAAAGCATGCTCCCTCCTCCCCACTGGGCTCTGGGCTCACAGTCCCCTGAGCCAGCAAGGTGTTCAAAGATGCCCACTTCTGCCCACAGGACGTGGGAGGCAGCTTGATGTGACGCAGAGCTGGCCTGGCTGGTAGCCAGGCTAGGCAGAGCTAGGAGGTTCCTGGCTCCCCACTTACTAACTGGGTGATCCCAAGCAAGTAACTTCTGTTGCCCTCACAGGGTGGTCAAGGTTGGCACTGACGTATATGAAGCACCTCCCCTGAGGTATATAGCAAGTGCCCTATAAAAGGCAGCAGTGGTCGGGATGTCCAGGGACAAGAGGGGGCTTTTGGGGGCTGAATGAGCAGTGAACGGGGCAGCATGAAAAACGCAGCCTGGTTTCACTGAGAATCAGAGTCCTGTGCGCGGTGGTGCCCCAAGGCTGGGGGGCAGGAGTCAGGGAGAACCACGACGAGGACCCCTAAGGAGCAAGACCCCTTCAGAGCAGGAGGGAGCTTGTGGGGACTCAGCTGCCCAGGGCTGAGTGCCTCTCTTTTGCTGACTGCAGTGGCTTCTACCCAGAGTTGCTCCTATGGGGTATTCCTGGAGTGCATGATAACTGGATTCAAGGTGACAGAGGTGTCATCTTCAACTAACTGAGGGGAAGGGTAGAGCAAGTGAGGGCTTCCCAAGATGACGGTGATGGCCCCAAATGCAGCAAATAACCCCGTGGCACTCCAAGTAGTTCCGAGGACTTCAGGCTGGGCTGGCTATTGCTCTGGGGAATTCCAACACCACAGGCTCAGAAGACAGCCGTCTCCACCCCCAGCCCCCCAGCCCTCTGCTCGCCTCCCGCTAGTGACACATGACGTGCAGCTGTCTCCAGCACTGTCAGAAATACCGCACTTCGTGGAGGCGAGGGCAGAAAACCTGCTGCCGAAAATCTAAACTTATCCTGGTTCCCCACAGGGAGGGGCAAAGAGAAAAGTACTGCTTTAGCATAAAAGATTGTCGGCACTTTGCAGTGAAATAAAATCAGAATGCATGTAATTTATACCAAGAAGCAGCATGCCCCAGACTAGACAGTCATGGGTAGGTGTCCTTTGAAGGGGGCTACCTGTTAATTGTTACAGGGACCTGGCGCATCACATTTCACAGGGTTGTGTCGTGTTGTGTTGACATGAAGGGAACGGAACTCAGTTTCTAATACTGGCCTCACCCTGCTTTTATAGCAACCGTGGTCCTCAGCTCCCTGGAGAAAGGCAGAGAGACAGAAACTGTGTGGCTCACAGAATCTTTGAACTTTTGAACTGATGTACTTGCAAGCCTCGTGGAAGCAATGGCATCTTGACTCAAGTCTAGTTCATAGGGATTTTTACAGACATGTCCTGGGTATTGGTAATACTAATGGTGATGCCAAGGTTCATGACCACTCCTGTGCCCTGGGCTCCGGCCCATGCCGGGCTCTTCACACATGCTTCTTCACTTACCCTCCTGTTCCATGAGGTATTATCATCCCCCTGCCCCAGGACATACGATGCTGAGACTCAGAAAGAGTAAGAGACGGTGTTAAACAAATGACACCTGTTACTACCTCTAGGGGAGGAGTCCCGCTGCGTAGACGAGAGCAAACAGCACAGCAATGCCTGCCACCAGCATCCCAGAATGTCAACCTGCTCCGTGGTCTGTAAGTGTCGGGGCCACCAAGAAAGACACAACTCACACAGGCACTGGAGGGAACAGTGCTTTACTCACATGGAGAAGCGACAGCAGAATCAACTTCAGTAGTAGGCATTGGTGCCCCAGGGCCTCACAAAGAGCCCCCTCCCTCCCTGCCAGGCGGAGATACAGTGCTGGGATTGGCCAGGTGCTGTGCAACGCACACACTCAAGCAGAACAAAGGAGCATATGCTGAATCCAGAGCAGGGAAAGACATCCCCACACAAGGTGATAAATCCAGCACAGCCTGAGAGGGCTCCCTACTTCTTCTTCTTTTTTTTTTTTTTGCGGTATGCGGGCCTCTCACCGTTGTGGCCTCTCCCGTTGTGGAGCACAGGCTCCGGACGCGCAGGCTCAGCGGCCACGGCTCACGGGCCCAGCCGCTCCGCGGCACGTGGGATCCTCCCGGACCGGGGCACGAACCCGCGTCCCCTGCATCGGCAGGCAGACTCCCAACCACTGCGCCACCAGGGGAGCCCTTTACTTCTTGACAAGGAAGTGTTCCAGGCTCAAGGCCCACTCGTACATGGCCAAGCAGGGGTGAAAAGATGGCATGCACAAGATGGCCTTTCCCAACAGGTGGGACCAAGTTCACATGAAGGGCGGGTGGCAGGGTCAGAATTTGAACCTGGGTTTTTCTGGCACCAAAGCCCACGAGCCTTCTCACGCATGAACACTGTGTGTCTGAGATGAGACAGTCTTCCCTAGGCACCTCTCACCTCTCACCATTTCCATATAGGAGACTGAAACATGTTTCAGTATCATTGGGGTTCCCTTGCCTACTTCTTCTGGTTAAGAAACTCAGAAAAACTGTACCACAGATCAGCATTACAACTTGCAAATAAATATGTAGTGTAGAGCAGAGCATAGATCAATAAGCTGGTGGGGGAACCAGGAGATTCCCACAGTAGCTCCCTCTTCCACATCTGCCCTCCTTCTTTCCCACCACAGTGCTGGCAGGCAGCCCATGGACAGCCGGAGTCCTCAGAGAAAAGATGGGCTAGGAGGTTTGCTCCCTCCCAGGACTTGAATGCAAATTCTCAATCTCTCCAACCTTTGCCCACACTCTAATACCAAGAAGAATACGTTAAAATCTGGGATTCTTGTGCCCTGAAGAATCCCCATGTACAGAAATTTAAAGCAGAAAATTGGGTCCCCATCAGGGAGAGGGAAATGAATGAAAGAAAAGTAATGCAGGAGAATCTAAAGAATTTGGGCAATTATACAAATACAAGGACATGGTAAGGACCATTTGGCCCTGAAGAAAATGAGATTGACACAGGTAAACCTCTTAGAAGAATCAGAAAAAGGAGAAAAAGGGATCAAAACCCTTCTTGCTTCAGCGCAGGGTCCTACAATTCTGTTTGAATATTAAGCCTCCATGTGGTTGCTAGGAGGCTTTTGTAATATGACTAAACTCTACCGGCTAATTTGGGGAAGGGTTATTATCTACAATTTGCAGATAAGGAGCCAGAGGTGAAAGGAAGTTCAGTAGATGACCTATGCCCATCATGTTCATTTTAGAAGCCACTTTGGATTTAGCCCTCAGATTTTCCAGCTCCCTGCCTGATCCTCAGCTTCTTAGGGCAACATTACAGTTAATTCTCAGCTGTCGACATTGTTAATGTGGAAGAACAGAGGCATAGATAATCCCAAATGGTGAGTAATGCCCTCGCCATGCCTGCTGCTCCGGACATTTGCTTTGGAAGACTCAGAAGGAAGGCATCCTGCTGTCAGAGGCTGCCCCGTCCTTATTCCACTCCTCCCCTACTCAAAGCCGCCCCACCTCCTGTCCATGCAGACCTAGGGGCAGCAGATCAAGGGGAAGAGGCTGTCACGCTTTCCTAGGCTGGGATGGAGTACTGGAGAGCGGCAGAGAATAAAGCGTTTCGAGTTAAAAGGCCTCCTGCAGTGCCACAAGCTAGCAGAACAGTAACAGTAAATGAGACAGTGAATTGTGTCCACTGAAGACTTCCATATGGACTCTGATTCACTATGTTAATAAGGATGTGCGAGCCAGAGGTTGACTGTATTCTGATTTCATGGCTGGGGGATCCATGGCTCAGAATGGGGGAACATCCAGATTTGAGGTCAGAGTCCAAATTCCAGCTCCAAGCTCCTGATTCCGGTTTGGTTGGTCTAATTACTATCCTTTCCTAATGACTAAGAATGCTTTAGAGCCAGATGGCTTTAATGGCCGAGACCTGAGTAGAAATGCAAGCGACGCTTAAGGTGGAGAACTGGTGATGCTGGAGCCGAGAGGAGCCAGTTCCTGATTCATTCAACAAATACTGAGCACCTACCAAGTGCCAGGAGGTGGGATTGGCACTGGGAGAGGAAAGCACAAGAATCAGACATTGACCCGAGCCTAAAGGAACTCAGGGTAGAAGGGGAGATGGGGCATGTATAGAAATCTCTCTAATATATACAGAGAGGAAAGTAAGATGAGATTTAAGAGCTTCACTTACTCTTCAATTAACTTATTCATTCAGTCACTTGGGCACTGTGTTTTGCGTTCTAGATATAAAGATAAATGAAACTGATCTCTACCCCCTTGAAGCTACCACCCAAATACCTAATCCGAGTCACCCAGGGAGTTTTTCAAAATACAGTTTCCCAGCCCAGACATTCTGATTCTGAGTCTCTGTAAGTGGCACCCAAGAAATCTAAAGTTCCCATTCTAGGTGTTCTCCAGGTTTCGGTACTAGTCTGGCAGGATAACAAGCGAAGGGAGCCCAGAGGAGGGAGATTCCAAGATAGCCCTCCCTCACCAGCCCAGCACCCTGATGTCCTCTGATCCCAACCCCCACTGCACATCCTGTAAGGACTATAGTTTTCCTGGGTGACTGGGAGGTTTAGTCCCCTTGGTTCTTGGGTGTGTCTTAACCTCTAAAGCTGAGTGCTCCCATGTTCCAAGGTCATTGTGATGACCTCATTGTGATGAGGATTCCAGGGGCTTTGTGACACACAGTGGCTGGCTCTGTTCAAGTATGGGAGGTCGGAATAGGCCCAGTTCCTCCTGGGGATGCAGCTCATAGGAAGATCACCTTCCCCTGCTTAATTAAAGCATCACTCAGGGCTCCAAGTGAGCTCTGGTCAGAGGCTGCTTTGAAGACAGCAGGGGCCATGACCACCCTCTCTCCTGAAAACAGCCTCTCTGCCAGGCAGTCGGCCTCCTTCATCCTGGTGGGTGTTCTTCATCATCTCTGAGGCCCTCCCTCCCCAACCTCTGGTTTGCATTAGGGCCATTTTCCCCTGTTGGGTAGGAAGGACTAGAACCCTGAGCTGGCCTTGAAAGTGGAACAGAGTAGGTTAAACCTTGGTCTCACCATCATTACAGACAACAGGACTGAAAAACACAGTTTCGTTTTTACCCTTCTATCTAAGCCAGTGTTACTTTTTCCCCGTATGTGACATTCTAACTTTAATGAGTCTAGGTCTGCAAGTTGTCTTAAAGATGCTGATAAATTTTCCACGGTGCTTTTGCCAACAATTTTGGTATGCTGCCACAAGGTGGCAGTAATGCTTTTGTTAGTAGGTGGTTCCATGTCCGATTAATGATACACTATTCATTTGAATTCAGCCTCAGTCATAAAATTTTCTACACAGTATATTTTCCAAAATCATAGTAACTAGTTATAATGACCTTAACCAATCTCAAGTCTCATTAATCATAGTGATTTAGAGAGTGATACATAAAAAAACAGAAATGCAAAACAGGCCTCTCTCTCCCGGAGTTTTAAATGTTATTGCTCTATTATCACAAGGCCTTGATGTGAATTTTCTTTATACCTCTCTTCATTTATCTGAAGTTAGAGAAGGATAATAATAAAATAACAAACTGTCATATAGCATTTATTAGGTACAATGACTGTTCTAAATGCATCATTTATAGTCAGTCTCATCATAACTCTATGAGGTGGATGAAGCTATTATCTTCACTTTGAGAAAATTGAGAAATGAGAAAATTGAGAAAAATTTCACAATGAGAAAATTGAGGCCTAGGGACTAAGCAACTTGCCTACAGACCCAGAGCTAGTGGCAGAGCTGGTATTTAAACCCAAACTGCGGAGTCCATCTTCTAAATCAGTGATTCTCCAAGAGTGGTGCCTGAGTCTGCAGCATCAACATCAAATGGGGACTTGTAAGACATGCAGATTCTTGAGCCCCAGATCTTCTGAACCAGAAACTCTGGGGATGGGGCCCATCGACCTGTGGTTTAACAAGCCCTCTGGGTGATTCTGACGTGCAGCTAACTTTGAGAACCACTGTTGTTTTAAGCTGTTTTTAAGATAACAATGCTATACTGATGATACACCCTCCACACCTGGGTTGCTAATAATCACCCAGATAACTTTCAAGTTGCACACCAAGCTTTCTACTCTTAATATGCCTGCCCTCCTTGGACCACCCCCTCTCCCCTTGGTAAGAATCACTGACATGGCTACTGTTGGGAGTATGTCTTGTCCCTCAGGTGAACTCAGGCTTTATTGAGGTCTCTGTTGCTATGAGTATTCAGAGGAGCACAGCATCAAAAACCCTCATAGAAAGTTTTCCTTATCCTCCAGTGGCTTTCTTATTTTACTAACAAATACTGGAGAAAATTCTTAAACCCAGTGATGCAGAGGGGGAAGGAGAGTAGAAAGATGTATGCGTGTAGCCAAGGCTGCTAGCAGCTGTTAGAGAGGCTGAACCATTTAAGGCTCCCACTTCTGGACCCCTTTTCCAGAGAAAGCATGGCCAAGCTTTCCCCAGGTTTGCCCGTGGAGAGCTTTAACCTGCTTAGGCACACCACAAAGGTGGAAGGAGATTTCCACACCTGCCCTACCTAGCAGTACCCTTCCCAGGGGACTAGGAAAGGCGCTACTGCAGAGCTGAAGAGTACCTAGCAGGGTCTCCTCCTGGATGACTAGGTCATTGTACCTAGATTGTGGGCAGGGTGTTAATAGGTTGGCGGAGCAAGGAATGAAGGAATATAGGAGGATGAAGATGGATTTGAGTGGCCATTGAGATGACCACCTCCATTACTTTGAAGGACCCCAGATACAGATTCTATTCACTTTTATTATTATTATTATTTTTTTTTTGGCCGCGCTGCACTGCATGACGGATCTTAGGCACAGACAGGAGGTGTGGATGTACTGGTGAAGAGAGGAAGGGGACTTCCTGCGGAAATTCCTACACACACACACCACTGTAGCCCTCTGCAGGTGGTCAGGCTTTTTGTGCTTGTCCTTTGCTTGCTAGCAAATGTCTTAAATGTTCTGGTGGGTGGCCCGTAGTTTGCTTGGGTATGGGGAGATTTAGGGAAGTGGCTGGGCAGAGAGAAGCGGAGTTTGCTGGAAGGAGAAGTCAGTGGCTTTTTATAAACAAATTCAGCCACGGCAAAGTAGGCTGATGGCCAATTGTTGCAGGTAGAGGTTTAGTAATGCAAATTATCCGAGCACTCAGCAGATGCCTTCTTGCGATGTTTCTGATTATCTCTGCCTTATTATGTTGATGCCATATCTTTTATTATAGTGTTCTGTGCATAGTACTTTGATGACTTTGCCACTTTCATTGTGTTCAACCCTTTTTTCATAACTTTGTTCATCATTTATTTTTAAATCTTTCTATAGCATTTAATTTTAAGGTATACCTTTTGTTAACAGCGTATGTAGGGCGTATATTTTTTATTCAAACTGAAATCTCTTGTCTTTTACACTCCCTGGTGGCATGGCATTGGGGTTAAGCACCCTGACTCTTGCAACAAACAGCTCAGGGTTCAAATCTCAGCTCTGATATTTACTGTGCGACTTCAAATATACTAATTAACCCTCTAGGGCTCTGGTTCCCTAATATACAAAACAGTGTAACAACCTCACCTACCTCATAGGTGGCTGTGAAGATTAGAGGGTTGGTAAATATAAAGTGCTTAGACTATCATCAATGCTTTTCAAATGTTTACAACTAATAAGGGAATTTAAGCATTTATTTCCATAGTTGATTTCTTTGGATTTCTATCATTTTTATGCTTTATGCGTTTATTGATTCCTTGTTGTTTCCTGTATGGTTTGTTTTTATTTTTTAAAGTAAATTAGAGGGAATTCCCTCGTGGTCCAGTGGTTAAGACTCCGCGCTTCCACTGCAGGGGGCACGGTTCAATCCCTGGTCGGGGAATTAAGACCCTGCATGCCTAAGATCTGTCATGCAGTGCAGCGCAGCCAAAAAATAAAATAAAATAAAAATAATAAAGTGAATTAAAAGGATAATGTCCTATTCCTATAAGTCTCTAATTTTAAAAGTAAAAAATAAAACAATTTCTTCTGACACTATCCTTCAATCTAATAAAAAATTGAATTTGTAGTTAATAATCTTTTCCCAAAGAATACTCCAGGCCTAGATGGCTTCACTGGTGAGTTATACCAAATTCTGAAGAAAGAAATAATACCAACTCTATACAAACTTTTTTAAAAAATGGAAAAGCCGGAATACATCCCTACTTATTCTATGAGGCCAACATTACCCTGATGCCAAAATCAAAGACATTACAAGAAAACAAAATTATAGGCCAATATCTCTCATGAACAATGATGCAAAAATCCTAAATAAAACTGTAGTAAATAATAGCCAATGATGTCTAAAAAGGATAATACAGGGGCTTCCCTGGTGGCACAGTGGATAAGAATCTGCCTTCCAATGCAGGGGACACAGGTTCGAATCCTGGTCCGGGAAGATCCCACATGCCGCAGAGCAACTAAGCCCGTGCGCCACAACTACTGAGCCTGTGCTCGAGAGCCCGCAAGCCACAACTACTGAGCTCACGTGCCACAACTACTGAAGCCCGCACGCCTAAAGCCCGTGCTCCGCAACAAGAGAAGCCACTGCAATGAGAAGCCCGCGCACTGCAACAAAGAGTAGCCCCCGCTCGCCACAGCTAGAGAAAGCCCACGCTCAGCAACGAAGACCCAACACAGCCAAAAATAAATTAAATTAAAATTAAAATAAATCAAAATTAAAAAAATTAAAAGGATAATACATCACCAGCGGGGTTTATCCAAGGAATGATTTAACATTCAGAATAATTCAATATACTTTACCATTTTAGCAAACTACAGAAAGAAAAACCATATGATCATCTCAGTAAATGCAGAACATCCATCCCTGATAAAAACTCTCAGCAAATTAGGAAGAGAAGGGAACTTCCTCAGCCTGATAAAGGGCATCTACAAAAAGCCTATGGTTAACATCATACAGAATCATGAGAGCCTGAATGCTTTTCCTCTAAGATTAGGAACAAAGCAAAGATGTCTGCTCTCACCACTTTTATTCGACATTGCCCTTGAAGTTCTAGCCAGTGCATAAAACATGAAAAAGAAATAAAAGGCATCCAGCCTGGAAAGGAAGAAGTGAAACTGCCTTTATTCACAGATAACATGATCATCTATGTCAGGGTTAGCAAACTTTTTCTGTAAAGGTCAAGATAGTAAGTACTTTAGTCTTTGTGTGCCATACATCTCTGTTGTAACTACTTAACTCTGCCATTGTAGCATGAAAGCAGCCATAGACAACAAATGAGTGAATGGGCATGGCTGTGTGCCAATAAAACTTTATTTAAAAAAACAGATTAGAGGCCTGATTTGGCCCGTGGATTGTAGATTGCTGATCATTTGCCTATATAACAAATCCTGTGGATACACCAAAAAAGCTACTAGGACTAATAAGTGAGGTTAGCAAGGTCGTAGGATACAAGATCAATACATAAAAATCCCCTGTACCTGTATATACTAGCAATGAAGAGTTGGAAGTTGAAAGTTTAAAAATAACACTTTTACAGTAGCATCCCCCAAAATGAGACATTTAGGGATAAATCTGACAAAATACGTGAATAACCTACACACCAAAACCCACAAAACATTGCTGAAAGAAATTAAAGAAGACCTAAATAAATGCAGAAATATACTGTGTTCATGGGTCAGAAGATTCAGTAGCGTTATCAATTTTCCCAAATTGATCTATAGGTTCAATGCAATCCCCATCAAAATCACAACTGTCTTTATTGTAGAAATTGATCAATTGACTAAAATTCATAAGGAAATGTATTCCTAAAGTTCATGCATTCCCTTTTACCATTAAGGATCCCAGGACACAGCCCCACTCTGCCTGTTCCCTTCTACTTCCTGCT
>NW_006771376.1:598920-612271 GCF_000442215.2 Lipotes vexillifer
GTGTTGCAGTCTCTGAGTATAGGTTGGGAGATCATGATGGCTGTCAGGGGGGCAGAAGCCTGGCTCTGCTCAGCTCAGATGACAGTGCCTATGCAGTCGGGACATGGCATCAGGGCAGACCCTGCTTCCCAAGGTTAGGCGAAGGCCAAGGTTTTTTGTACCTTCTAGGTACATATGTCCCATATGCCCTATTTTGGTTCAGAAGATGGAGCATGTATGAGTCATCAAAGTGTATTGCTCAATCCATCCCAATAGAACATGGAGTTAGTGGAAATTATCCCAAATTTGGGCCTGTGGGCTCTAATTTTTAATTTCCAGTGCTGTTTTACTTCTAACACCTTTTGACACATGTGGTCAGTGGACCAGCCTCAGCAATCCCCTGGGAGCTTGTTAGAAATGTGTCATCTTGGGCCCCACTCCAAACCTTCTGAGTTAAGATCTGTGTTTAAAGAAGATCCTCAGGTGACTCGTATGCAAATTTAAATTTGAGTCACACATGTGCATATTCAGGTATATATTAATGGGAAGTTGGGAGTATATACATCAGATATGTCTAGTCACCTGCTAAGCTCTGTCCATCAGCACACTTTCAAGTCTGCTATGTGGCATTTCAAGATATTCTCTCCAATACAAGACTCCTAGGAATCTTCCCCTGTTCCAACAGGAATTCAACTCCTAATTATTGTTTTATGAGCATTTTAAATTACTTTGTATGCATTGCACTCACTTTCCCCTGACACACACACCCACACACACACACACACACACACACACACACACACATACCCCTGAAGTAAACCAGAAACCATTCCTTATGATGCATTGTTCTATTCTTTTAGGAAAGCTAAAATGGAGCTCCTGGATGTGTTTAATTAGTGCTTGTTTTATATTTTTCCATTATCAAAGCAGTATATATTATTATAGAAAAGTTTGAAAATATAAGAAAAAGGGGAAAATTACTTATAATCCTATCACTCAAAGATAATCACTGTTTTGTTTTTAGGTGGTTTTTTTCAGGGTTTTTTCTAACAGGAATTTTTTTTTTTTTTTTTTTTTTTTTTTTTTTTTGCGGTACGCGGGTCTCTCACTGTTGTGGCCTCTCCCGCTGCAGAGCACAGACTCCGGACGCGCAGGCTCAGCAGTCATGGCCCACGGGCCCAGCCGCTCCGCGGCATGTGGGATCCTCCCGGACCGGGGCACGAACCCGTGTCCCCTGCATCGGCAGGCGGACCCTCAACCACTGCGCCACCAGGGAAGCCCCCTAACAGGATTTTTATAGTGGTTAATTCACTCTAAGAGTATATAATGTGAAGTTCTTATAATATGTAACAGATGTATGGAGTATAGTACACAGAGAGAGTAGATACTGAATACACAGTTTTGTTTTCTGCTTTTTGTCCGTTAACATTTGTATTTTCCCAGATTATTATTCTTTCCTTGTAAACATCAATTTAAATGCCTCACAATATTCCATTAAGCATATAAACCATAGTTTACTTAACTATTCCCTTATTGCACAACAGTTAGAGAGTGCTTGCATTTTTCATTTTGGTAAGTAGTGTACAATGAAAATGACTGTGCATACAGTGTTTTTCTATATATTTTCAGTAATTTCCTCAGGATAAATTTCCAGAAGTGAGTCAGAGGTGGTGAACTTTGATTCACATTGAAAAATCCAGAGTATATCACTTAAAAATCACACTTAAAGAAAAGCCAAAGGTTCCTAACAGAGGGCTAAGGTGGTTGTCCTTGGCAGGTGAAGAGAAAACCACCCATTGACAAGACGGAATGGGATGGCTTCTTTGACGAGAACGGTCACTTGGCCAAGTCACGAGACTTCATTTGTGTTAACATTCTGGAAAGGGTATGGTCCTCAGCTACCCTTGGCCTCGCCCTGGAACTGGGGCACATGGGCAGGCAAGGGGACAGGCATGACATTGGGAGGGGCCCTTTAGGCAAGCATCTGGAAGGCCCACGACCTCTCACCTCCACCCCTCCCCAGGGTCTGCACCCCTTCGTGAGGACGGAAGCCTGGAAATTCCTTACGGGCTACTACTCGTGGCAGAGTTCCCAGGATGAGCGGCTCATGGTGGACAGCACGAGGAGGTAGAGCACTCCAGATCCTGTCAGGGGAGGGTGGCTGGCGGTGCAGGTGGGAGGGGGTGCCCACCCCAGTCTGGTAGGTTCAGGCTTCTTCCTTCAAATGGACTTCTCTTTCCAAGAGACAAAATCCCCACGGCTCTGCCGACTCAGGGCCCACATACAGGGGGCATCAGTACCTTCCCCCATCCCCACTCCCGACCCCGCACCCCAGCCCGGCCATGTTTACCAGTCCTCACTCTGCTGACTTGAGCTGGACCCCAGCACCTCCCAGCTGTCCACCCCCTGCCCAGCTCAGCCCAGCCTAGCCATCCCTAGGCCTGTGCAGCCTTCTTGAGGTGGAGAAGATTCACAGTTAAAGATTTAACTTTAACACAGTATTTAACTGAAGATCCTTCAGTTAAATACACCTGCAAAGACCCTTTTCCCGAATAAGGTCATATTCACAGGTTCCAGGGGTTAGGGCATGGACTTATCTTTGGGGGTCACCATTCAACCCACGACACCACCTAAGCTCGTTCTAATGATGGGCACAAAGCATTGCCTCATCCAGCCCTTCTAATTCTGAGGCATAGGTGCTAGTGTTAGCCCCATTCTACAGACAAGGAAACTGAGGCTTAGAGAGGGCTGGTGATATCCCCAAGTCTTGACCCTAGTGGCAGACACCCAGTACTTAAGTTGTGGATCCAGGATTCAGGTGCAGTGGTCAGACTGCAGAGCCAGAGGTTAAACCTGTCACCCTGCTGCACTCCAGGCAGACATCAGATGATGGTTAGGGCTGGCAGAGGCGGGGAGAGGGGAGGCAGCACAGGTAGCAGGCACTGCCTGGGTGAGGGCACTGCTCAGGGTTACCCCGACTGGCCTGGAAGGGAAGGCTGCCTCGTTCAGCCTCAGTTCTGTTCTCACAGGAAGAACTACGAGGCCTTATGCCAGATGTACGAGAAGATTCAGCCCCTTCTGGAAAACCTGCACCGGAATTTCATAGAGACTCGGAATAACATCGGTGAGCCAAGGAGGGTGGGCTGTGCTGGGCAGAGGGGAGGGTTGGAGGTCACATCTGTGCGCTCAGTCACATCTGTGCGGTGGTTCCTGGGAGCTGCCTTGACATGTGCCAGGAATTTTGGCAGCTAAACCTTGGTTAGTCTGTCCGCCTGGCTCTACTGGCTGCCCCTGGGTGCCCAGCACTGTGTATCCCTGGGTGTATGTTGTTTCTGCTGTTTGTCTACATCTCTTCCCCCCTTGGCCTTGAACTAGATTGAATGATAGTTGGTGGAGGGGTGGGACATCCCTGGCAAAGGGTACAGCCTGGTCAAAGATTTGGAGGTGGGAAAAAGCCCAGGCAGCTCATGTTTTGGTGAGAGGCAAAGCCTGGTGGGCTGATGTACCTTTTTCACGGCCCCTTTCCCAGGATGTCCTGGGTCCTAGCCTCTTGGAATGAGGGGAATAAACTCACCCATGGACCTTCTGCTGGAGGTGATCTGGTGCCTCACCATCCCTTGCCCCCCACCTAGCATACGACATCCAGAAACTCTATGACAAAGACCCCCTGGGCAATGTCCTTATTGATAAGAAGAGGCTGGAAAAGATCCTGCTCCTGAGTTACGTCTGCAACACCCAGGCAGGTGCGCCAGAGGGCTGGGTCTCCTTTCAGCCCCCTCTTCTCAACCCCTTCCTGGGATAGGGCCTGTCCAAGCCCAGGCTCCGCCCCTCCTCACTAGCTCCCCTCCACCCCAGAGTACCAGCAGGGCTTCCATGAGATGGTGATGCTTTTCCAGCTGATGGTGGAACATGACCATGAGACCTTCTGGCTTTTCCAGTTCTTCCTGCAGAAAACGGTGAGAGCTGAGCCTGGCTCAGGGACCACCCCCATTCCTCAAACGACCCCTTGAGGTTAGGCAGGCACTGGCAGCCCCAGCCATTTCCTCCAGCCCTGAAGCAGCCCCCTGAGTCCCAGAGGAGCTTTTCCCATGGAAATACAATGCCAACCCCAGTGGGGTGTGTTCTGGTTGGGGGGTGAGAAGCATTGGAACTGAGAAGGGGGGTAATGATGCTCTGGGTCCAGCTTTTGTCAAACCTTGAAAGGTTTGGCAAGGCCCAACGAGGCCCACCTTTCTCCTGGCATTCCCCTCCCAAAACATGGCTCTGCTCCTGCAAATCCTCCACGGCTCCCCACAGCCTCCAGAATAAAATTCAGAAACCGCAGCCAGACATTCAAGGCTCTGTCTTTAGTCTTGTCTCCCACAGTTACCTTCACATGACCTGCATCCGGCCCCCCAGGGCACCCCCCACACTGTGAGGTGGAGGGCTTTTGAAGGTGCTGCCCCCCATTACTCCCTTTCTGGAAAGCCTTTCCTCATGAGCTGTGAGAGGCTACCCAGAACCCACCCCCATCCCTCTCTCCATCCCTGCAACAATGTGCACACTGCTCTGTCCTTGTCCTGATTGGTCCAGACCCATGGCATGTGTCTGGAGGAGTAACTGGTCTCACTGCATTGTGAGCCACTCCTGAGACATCTCCACATGCCCACCAGACATGATGTGTGTTTGCAAACACACATACACTGACACTCAGACTCATACAGAGACACGTGCCCGGCCCAGAGCCAGACACGCACAGGGCCTCCAGAATTAGGGAGCTGATGAAGCAAGACTGACTCTTCTGATGCTTTCAAGGTGTTCCCTCCCTCCCACCCATCTTTCCCAGGAGTACAGCTGTGTCATCAACATTGGGGTGGGCAAGAACCTCAACATGCTCAACAACCTGATCAACTTCCTGGACCCCGTGTTTGCTGAGCACTTAAGTGAGTGCGCCCCTCTGCCATCTTACATGTCCTCCAACCAGAGCAGGCGTGGGGGTGGTGGTGCGGGACCCAGTCCAAGGCAGTGGCGCCCAATCATGTGAGAGGGAGCAAGGTCATTTGGTCTTTTCTTTGGGCCCCAGGGAGAGGGTTCATCTGGATGGGGTTGAAATCTGGACAGTTGAAAATCCACCCCAAACAGTCTCCAAGGGCAGATGGAAAAGTGACAGCCCAGGTTTTTGTATTTCCCAGTGTGTTTATGTGCTCAGTTGTTTGGCCTCATCTGTCTGTCTTTGCTTTATCTCCTGTTCCCCTGACCATGGCCCCCTGGCTGGCACCCTGCTTCTCTCCTGACAGAAGGGAAGGGTGCAGGGACCGTGCAGCCCCTCTTCCCCTGGTTCTGCCTCTACTTTCAACGTGCCTTCAAGTCCTTCGACGACGTCTGGAGGCTCTGGGAGGTGAGGCGCTCCTCTGGGGCAGAGGATAGACCCTACCCCTAGGGCAGGCGGCAGGGAAGCCCTTTTCCTTGCCTCCCTTGACTGCTGGCTTTGGAGGGAGTTCACTGGGATTTATTGGGCCACTGAGCCTGCTTCCGCCCTGTTGGGAGATGACAGAGCATCAGTTGGTCTGTTCATCTAATCTACCACTGTACCTTCTCAGGGCAGTGCAGGCAGGAGGGGCCTCCCAGCCTGTGCAGTGGAAGCCTGGCCTGCTTTCAGCTTCCCTGCCACCCTGCCTGTGCAAGGGGCCTCACTCTGCTCTCACTTTCCCAGCCACCTCTTCCTCAGCCTTCCCCTCCACCTGAGCGCCCACTTCTTCTGAGCCCTCACTCCTGGAGAAGGAGGGGCCCCCAAGGACAGGTCACACCTGCAGTTATTTGACCCTAGTCTCTGGGGCATCAGCAGATGAACCTCCCCGGGAACACGCCCACCGCCCGTCACTGCCTTGCCCAGTGGCCGCCACTGCCTGCAGGATCCGGCCCACCGCTCAGCTTGACATTCAGTGCCTCAGAAATCAACTCCCCCCACCTCACCCCTCCCTCCTGGCCTGCTGGTCTCCATGCTCAAGTCCATGACCACTGCCAGGCCTCTGGTGACACCCCTGGATTGTTGACTTTCCATCAACTGTTGCTTTGCCAAAGCTCCACTCAAATGCTACAGAGAGTTACCCAGTCATTCTTGGCATTCTCTCTCTCTCTCTCTCTCCCTCTCCTGCCTTCTCTCTTACTCCCTCCCTCCTTCCCTTCTTCCCTCTCTCATTCTCTCTCCCTCCTCCCTCCCTCTCTCTAGTGAATTTCCTGAAGGCTTTTTCTCTGAGTCCCCCAACAGCAAGCACCATGCCTAGAACCCCAGAGGTTGAATGAATGAATGACTGAATGAATGAGCACGTCGTCAGCAAGGCCCAGACATGATGGACGGGGCCACGTGGTTGGTGGGTACCGCACCATCCCAAAGGCGTCTGCAGTGTCAGGCCACAGGCCAGGCTGAGGCTTGCCCACCTCTGCAGGTCCTGCTGACGAGGAAGCCCTGCAGGAACTTCCAGGTGCTGGTGGCCTACAGCATGCTGCAGATGGTGCGCAAGCAGGTGCTGCAGGAGAGCATGACAGGCGACGACATCCTCCTGGTGAGAGCACCCTCGGGCCCGGCCCGGCCCCACCGGCTCCTGGAGGCCCCCGACACCCACACCATCCCTGGTGAAGGCCCCTGGGTCGGGGGCCCTGGACTCCAGTGGCCCCTTTGGCCCTGGGCAGGAATAGTGATGAGACTGACATACCCCAAACACCGTGCTGCGTGCTTTTAGAGACCAGCTTGTTTAAGCCTCATGACAAGCCTGACACAGAGGGGCCATAACGCTCATCATCATCATCACCCCTGTTCAGCAAATGGGGAAACTGAGGCCCTGAACAGTTCTTAAGCTTTAGGCTTGACAGACTGACAGTTAACTCTTTGGCCCTAGGGTCCTACTGTGACAAAAGACCTGAAATTTTCCAACAGTTCTAAAAAGCAGCTGAAGGCTTTGTCAAAACACATCTTAGAGAGCACCCCAATCATAAAATGAGTCCTCCTAGAAGCCCATGAAACACTCGGTGGAACCCCAGGACTCCCTAGAGCCCAGAATGAAAACTGCACTTACCATCTTCCCAACAGAGAAAATTCCATTGGTACAATTTCAGGCACTGTGCCAAGCTGGTGGCAGGGGGAGATCAGCTGGTCCCAGTGACTGCCGTGAGCCGCGGCCTTGTCCGGCCTTGTCCGGCCTTGTCCCCTTGAAGCGGCAGGTCGCTGCCTGTGCCCGGGGAGACCTGATTCCGCCCCACCTTCTCCCGGCACAGGCGTGCAACAACCTCATAGACCTTGATGTTGCTAAGCTGGTCTCCGCTGCCTGCACAGCCTACGCGGAGCTCGTCCAAAAGGATGTAAGTTACCCCGATTACTTGTCCTCCTTCCCTTCCTCCTCCAAGAAGCCCTCCCCAGTCTCCCAAGCCCAGCCCGTGGCAGGTGTATTCAACTTCAGGGACACAGCTTATGCTATGTTCTCTGCCACGAACCCACAGGGCTTGCTCTGCATGGACTTCTCACAGGTTTGCCTGTGTAACTCCTGCCTCCCCAAGTAGATAGACTGTGCTTCCCGAGAACACGGCCCTCTTCCCTCGTTCCCTGCGTCCATTCCGGCAGATCTGGGCACAGGGGGCTCAGGGGGCTCAGGAGAATGTCACTGGCTGAATGAACCAAAGAATGAGAGCGGGGGCTTCCCTGGTGGCGCAGTGGTTGAGAGTCCGCCTGCCGATGCAGGGGACGCGGGTTCGTGCCCCAGTCTGGGAGGATCCCACATGCCGCGGAGCGGCTGGGCCCATGGCCATGGCCGCTGGGCCTGCGCGTCCGGAGCCTGTGCTCCGCAGCGGGAGGGGCCACAACGGTGAGAGGCCCCCGCAGGTTCCTCAGCCATTAAAGGATTTCTTTCTCTGAGGCTACTCACAAGGGACAGACGCCCTCAACAGACAGAATGAGGTGGTGCTTCAGCCGCGAGGTCAGGATCAAGTCCGATGGGGTGTTCGGGTGAGGGTGTAGGTAATACAGCTGTGACAGCAACAGCCTTCTGGAGTCATGGTTCATGGCAAGCAGTGTGTTTCCTGGGGGGGCGCATAAGAGCAGAGACAGGATTGTTTAACAAGAGGAGAGATTGCAAGGGCTAGAGAGAGGGCACACACTGGGAGGAGATTGTGCTGGTCAGCCATCCCTCAGTGGCTGAGGGCTTTCCAAGGCTGCAGTGGTTCTGCACCAGGAAGCAAATGGTTGAGGGTATAACCGACCTTGAGAGCCGGCTGCCTCCTGTGGAAGAAATGGACGTGTCTAACAGGCTTGCTCAATCCCTGGTCCGGAGAGGAGGGCCCGACCCCATGGCTCCCCTTACTCCCAAGGTACCAGTCTCACGTGACATTGTTTTTCCAGAGCCTCCCCAGCAATCTGTGGAAGGTCACAGCCCAAATGTCTGGCTAGCGAGCGACTCCCCTCCTGGTTTCAAAGCCCCCTCACAATTGCACCTTCATTTCTCAGCCTGGTTGCCGCCTCAAACTAAACTCTCTTTTGCAGCCTTAATCTCTCCAGAGAATGCCATCTTTTCCCTGACTCGGGCAGTGCAGAATCTCCCTGGAGCAGCGGTGCCTGCCACCCGCTCTCCCCAGACTGTGCCCCAGCCCCGGGGCCCCCCGCCCTGCCTTCCCATGCTCTGAGGGGTACCCTGAAGACAGACATGAAGGTTGGCCAGAAGGGGCTGAACCAACAGAGAGACAGGGGGCTGGCCAGGTGCCCCCATCCCCATAGCTGCTTGGCAAGTGTGTATACATGCACACACACACACACATGCAGAGCCCTGCCCAGTGGTTACACTTTTTCAGAGGGGGCTGATGGATGCGGGGGAGGGATCTGTTGTTTTGCTGTGGACCTGGCCCTTGGGGGTGAGGCACAGCCATCCTTCTCACTCTCCTGCTCCCGCCCTGTCACTCTCAGTGACCATCACTGGAAAGGCACTATGTCCTCAATTAGTGTCTGGTCTCCTTCCCCTCAGGTGACAATCTCCCATCCCTGGCTGACTCTGAGTCTCTTGGCTGCTGTGTTTCCGCTGGAGGGGGTTACTTGGAAGAATGGGGTCCTCTTCCCCCCACCAGGGTCTTTTCTGCATGGCTAGAGAACCAGAGTTTGCTGGGCAGGAAGGCACATGGGTAAGTTCATATACTGCACTCCTCCTTAGGCTTCTGTTCCCAAGACAGTTTATTTAAACAAGGGTTCCTGCATGGAATACAGTTCTCTAAGAATAAAACTGTGTTTCCAGTTTACCGAAGAACCAGAATAAAAGACATCTCGATGAGCTGTGGCCGTGGGAGCAGCGTCCATAGAAACATCGGTGTGCATTTCCTAATGCTTCTTTTGGCCTGGTGGCATTCGTTGGCTTATGACTTTTGATTGGGACATACACGCAATGCCAAACATCTATTCCAAAACTAAACAATTCAAAGACTCGCCTTCTAGGCCAAAGGTTTTCAAAACCTGATTTTAAAATCATTGGAGCCTCATTGTTACAAAATCTATACCAGGAGCCCAATGGTTGAAGTTTGGGTGGGAAGCCCAGAGCCCTCCTCTCTGTGATCCCCCTCAGACCCCTTCTTGAAGGTCATCATTTCCTCCAAGGTACCTCCAAGGAAGCTCTAGCCTACTGGGAGCATGTTTGAAAACCTCTGTTGCTCTTAAAGATGAACTGGATTAAGTCTTGACACTGAATCGATCCAGCTTCAGATAAATTCCAGGTGACATAGTGATGGAAATAAAGATCTCAGAGGAGCTGAACATCTCTCAGCTCATCTGCTGTGCTCCCAGCTGGTGGACTGTAGATTAGGATCTTCCCACACTGCTGTGTGTATCACAGAGCCAGCACAGACTTCTCCCCTCTTGGTTGATCACTTTTATCACCCAGTGTTATTTTTCTCTAGTAAGGTCCAGTCCTGAGATAGAACTATGGGAAGCATTCAAATCCTAGAGACTAGCTTCCCTTCAGCGTAGAGACTGTGCTGGTCTAAATAATTTGTTAATTCAATAGACATTTACGGAGTCCTTACTGTGAAGCTGCCCACTGTCCAGGCACAGAGAATTCCACGGCGGGGGAAAGAGGGACATAATCCCTGCTTCCATGACATGTATAGTTGAGTGGGAACCAGCTAATCAGCTTAAAGAATGTATAATTGCACATTCCTTTTGTGCTCTGAAGGGAAGGAACATGGTTCTAGGAGAGAAGATAGAAATTAGTGGTGGTGGTGGTGATGCCAGTGACAATGGCGGGGATTCAAGCATGATGGTTGTGAGGATGATGGTGGGCGGGAGGAGTTGTGACGTTGCTAATGATGGTGGTGAATGACTGTGGTCATGATGTCAGTGAGGGCAATAGTGGTAATGTCAATGACAGTGGTGGTGGTGGTGGTGAAGGTGATATCAACGGTGCTGTAGTGTCGGTGGCAGAGCTGACAATACCAGTTTTGGAGATGATGGTGGGAATGTTGATGATAACGGTGGTTGTTAGTGATGTTATTGGTGTCAGTGGCGGGGGGAGGGGTTGGTGGTAGAGGTGCGATGTCACTGACGATGGTGGAGGTGGCGGTAGTGGTGATCCAATTCCAGCAGTGGTGGAGATGAAGATGTCAGTGGTGGTGACAGTAGTGCTGGCTTTCATTCAGTTAACAAAAACTGCCTACAATGGCCATCTCTGTATTGATATTGGTGATGGGGTTGGTGGTGACAGCAGTCATGGTGGAGATGAAAATAGGGATAAATTCATTCTGGAAAAGACTAGTGTCTACACACTTCCAATGAGCAAGACCTAAACATAATATTTTTAACTGAGCCATGGTGGTCATGAGCATAGAGATAAAGTAAATGGAAGCGCCCAGGCCCTATCCAAGCTTTCCAAAACTTGGTCCTCAGCCTGATATGAAAGTTTAGATTGGCTATATCTATTCTATGACCTCATCCCATCTCTCCTCCTTTCACTCTTGTTCCAAGCCTCTTCCCTGGAGGTCATTCATTTCCCTTCTCTGGCTACCTTGAATGACCCCAACTCTTTGTTCCTGGAACCAGGATAATGGCTCTCTAACCACCTACAGCTTCACAGAGGTGGCATGTATAAAGACCCAAGTTCTCTGGGCCCCAGAGTCTGTGTTTCTGACTCAGAGAGGGATAAAGGAAATGGGCTCTGCACCCACCCTCCAGCTGGCTAGCAGAGCCCGATCCTGGGCTGAAGCCCCTGACCTCTGTCCAATTAAGGGGAAGGGCTACACCTACTGCAGGGGGAAGGACATAACTAGTGGGACATAGTGAGAGGGGCCTCCACTGCCCAGGACTCAACCCCATTGCTGTGATCAGACTTGAGTTTGGAACACTGGCCCCTCAAGGGGACAAGGGAGGAAGAAAGAGAATGAGTAGGAATTGAAGGAAGAAAAAAGAGAAGTTCTAGGAAATTGGGGGAGGTAGTGAAATAGGAGGGAATGTGGGGCTTCTTTCTCAACTAACTAAAGATCATCTTAGTGACCATCAGCAGAGACATCAGTGTTGGCTGAACACAGCAAAGTGACAAATGGTACTTGTGTGCTGATCTCCAAGGCTGATGCTTTTCATGGATGTGCTTCCCAGGCCACTGCCCCATCCCAACCACAACACACACACACACACACACACACTACACACACACACACACACACACACTGCAGCCTTGCGGGTATCACTGGTGGTTTTGTTTTTCAATCTGATTGACCTGTAACTATGTCGGAAACGTCTTTTTTGCCTGCCTTTCAGAGAAAGGATGCTCAGGTCCATTTAGACCAAAGGAACTCTCTAGTCCTTCTCCCTTACTGCACTTCCACCCTCCCCTCCACACGCACACATACACACTTCAATCCATCACCAAGTCCTGCCAGTTCTACTCCTGCATAGACCAGTTGCTCAGTTCTGTCACTGCTGGGGAGGGAATGTGGCTTGACGGTGCCCTCTGACGCTTCTTCCTCTGGGTGGACTCCGGCCAGGGTCTGCGAGTCCAGAGCTCATTAGTGCTGGAGCCTGAGCTGCCTCCTTAGTGCCGTCGCCAGCTCACAGTCAGGAGGGCCTGCCCCAGCTCTGGGGCTCCTGGTCCGGTTACCACCAACCCCAATGGGAAGCCTCAGACCCCAGAATGTGGAGCTGCAGCCCCCTTCCCAAAGGGCAAGGCAGCCAGTCCTCCCTAATCCCACCCTCCCACTAACCCTTAGGGGCCTGAAGCCCCAGGGGGAGGGAACTGTGACAAGGGGAAATGGGCTAGAGCTCCAGGAGGTCAGGAAGGAGGGCACAATAATCACAGCTGCACTTGCTGAGCAATTCCTATGTCCCAGGCCCTGTGCTAAACATGTCACAGGCTTCCTCTCCCATAATCCTCAAATTCAGAAGACAGATGCCATCATCACCCTCATCATCACGGCAAAGTTAGAATGTGAACACTGACAGCCAACACCAGGGCCCCCACTGTTGGCACCCCAGCCTTGGTCCTGGGGCAGGTCCCCATGTTCACGTCTTCGCCTGCCCACAGCCTTACTCAGGGTCTGCCCTCTCCCCCAAGGCGCACACCCGAGTCTCCTGTCTGGTCCTTCTCAAGGCAGACCCCCATCTCACAGGCCACCCTTCCCCTGGCAACTGAGGACCCACAGGTGGGCCAAGACGTTCTGGAGCTGCGCTACCTGGGGGGACGTGCAGGGGCTCTGTCCCACTTCCCTTATCCTGCCCTGTGCAGGATATGCCTGTTATGACCCCAGAAAGTTTGGGGAAGGCCAAATTACAGCCGTGTTTACTACAGCTTGTTTGAAACAACATTCCGACTGCTCTGGACATTCCTTCTCCAGGATGGGGGCTGGGCTGGGGCTCTGGGGTTGCAAGGACATCAGTGCGCAGGGCTTGAGAGTAAGGAACCAAGAGGGGCTGCTGGGCCTCTCTGCCAGGCGTGGAAATGGCGACAGCAAAGCCTGGGAGTCTGGAATGACACGACCGGTGAGTCTGAGAGAGGAGGGGTGGAGCAGAGCTGCACAGGAGCAGCCCCCTCCCCTTCCTGACCCCTGCAGACTCCTCTCTGGATCAGCCACAGGCAGGGAGATGCCACGGGGGGAATTTCCAGCCACTGCCAAGTGCTATCCTGCCACGCGTGAGCCATCAGCCACATGGCCCAGGAGGGAAGGATTTATTTCTGAGGCCTCCAGCAAAAGCACTGCATCCAAATTGTCCTGCCAGATCCTGGGGCTAGGTGAGCCTTTAGTGAGGGAAAGATCAGCGGCAACTGGAAATGAGGGAGGGAGGTCTTGGGAGGCTACAGAGGCTGGGGGCAGGGTGGGAGGGTAGAGCCACAAGCAGTGCTTTTAATCTTGGTTGCACATTAAAGTCACCAGGCAGCTT
>NW_006771376.1:612574-618841 GCF_000442215.2 Lipotes vexillifer
CCCCCCACCCCCACCCCACCAGTTCCACCCTGGACCACACCAAAGCCTCCGGCTGCCCCTCTCCTCCTGGCTCTTAACCGGACCTCCCCACCTCCCCACCTCAGAGCCCTGCAGCTGACTGACTCTAGAATTAGGCATTCCAAGTTCTTTTCTGAACCAGCACATAAAAGAATAGGGAATTAATAAGTGCCCACGTCTCAAAGGCCTGACCCTCACCTGCAGTGATATGCAAATGACACCTAAACACCCACAGGGCCGCACTCAGAAGCTGGGAGCAAATGGCACGCAAATGTATGCAGTCATTATGCAAACAAGGGCAGCCCCTGATTAATGGCCTTGATCCCTCATCCAGACAGCAGCTGTCTCTTTAGGTACAGGCATGGCTGACAGGGAGGGCTGAGCTGTCTCCTGTCAGAAGCTTCCTGTGGAAGGGTCAAGAGGAGGGATTGTTCTGACACCCAGCTTGCTGAGGGTCTTCTCTGGGAAATCTGGGAGGGGGTGTCGGTCAGGCAGGAAGGTGTTCTTGTCTGCCAGGGCTCCTTGCCCAAGTCCCTGGTTCAATGTCAGGCACTCTCTCTGGGAGAGAGAGGGGTGGTGACAGGGATGGTGGAGGTGGCGGAGGTGATGGGAGAGATGGTGGTAGAAGGGATAGGGCTGGAAATAGCTGAGAAGATGACAGAGGTGGAGGGGAGGGTGGAGTTCCTGGTAATGGTGGGGATGACAGAGGTGAAGATGGGCCTGGAGGAGATGGTGGCCATGGCGCTGGTGACAGTAAATATGATGGAGGTAATGGTAGTGGTTTCGGCGGTGACAGTAACGGTGGAGGCGATACAGGATGTGATGCTGTGGATGAAATGGAGATGCTAGAGGTAATGATGATGGTCGTGGTGGAAAGGATGGCAACAAGGAGGTGAGGGTGGTGCAAGCCACAAGGAGGAAGAGAATAGTGATAATGGCAATGCTGGCAATGACAGGTGGTGGTGGTGATAGTGAAGATGCTGGTGGAGGTGCAGGTAACAGAGGCAGTGGGAGAGGGGTGGACGTGGTGAAAGTCACTGCAATGAGCAGCATGAGATGAGGGTGATGGAGAAGTGACACAGAAGGTGATGAGGGGGACTTGGAGAAGACGGGTTCTCAAAACTCTTAAGTTCAGTAGAGGAGGATGTTAGAGAACCTGTCAGACCAAAGGCAGGAGGAAGGAGGGAAGGAATCTGAAGAAGCGACACAAGATCTGCTGTGATCAGGTGAGAAAGGGGCGAGGCCCCCAAGCATAGACGTAAAGAAAGCTCAGAGACAACTCCTGACTTCCCTCTGCTCGGCAAAGACTCAGCTACACCACCCAGTCCCACTCAGGGAGGGTGGCAGGCCTGAGGTCTGCAAGTGACCAGTGGGGTGACCTGTGGTTGGAGAAAGCACACCCCCCCACAGCCGGGCCTCCGTTTCCCCCCCTGTGAAATGGGAGGAAGTATGAAAACCAAGTGAATGGGTGAGTTTGTTCTCTCCTTCCACAGGGACACTGTGGTGACCACAGAGGCACGTGGAACGGAATGAAGCTGCCTTGTTGAGGGCTGGGGAAGGAGGGGGGTGGGAAAGGACAGCACATGTAGCTGGGGCTTGGGAGATCGACAAGTTGTTCTTAGGAGAACTCAGAAACGGCCTGGTGTCACTCCTACCCCAGGGCCCAGGTCCTCTCTGCTTCTCCATCACCCTTACCTCATCTTGGTCACTGCAATGACGGTCACCAGAGCTGTCTGCTCTATTTCCTTCCTGGGAGTCCACACCCTAAGCAGGCTGCAGAGTGAACTGGTTTAGTCCATGAGCTCTGGAGTCAGACTCCAGGTAACAGTTGTGTGGCCCTGGACAATATACATATCCTCTTTGAGCCTCTGTTTTCTCATCTATAAATTAGGAATAAAAAGACCTACCTTACAGATTGAAACATGAATGACTATAAATGTGTTTAGCCCAGCAAACATCAACTCAGAGAACTGGTAGCTGTTGGGCAGACACTGCAGGAGTCAGGTGCACCGTGATCATTTATTCTTTAACCCAAGAAGCAGTAGCCACAAGAGAGAAGGCCTCTCCAGGACCTGTGTCTTCCTACAGCCCCAAGGTACAGCCTCTAGAATGAGCCACCTCCTCCTTCCTGTGGAACCTGCACCTGCATGTTAGTCCTGCAGAGGGCACACATCCTCCACAAGCCAGGACTCCCCTGGAAGGCCAGGCTGCCCCAGGGAAGAGGCACCCTGCCTGACCAGAGTCACTCTGCAGTCCCTGTGCTCTGGCTGGGGTGGAGGGGTGGCAGGGGAGGAAGCCTAGCTCCCTGGGTCAGAGCTGTTTTGCGGGGCTGGAAGGGGGCAGCGGAAGGAATCTGTTGTTCATGGTTCTCAGAAGTCCTAAGCCTTCCCCTCTGGCTGCAGATTTGCCAGGAACTGGCAATTAGCTTGGGATAGAAGAGCCATTGGGGTCCCCCTGGAAGCATCTCTTGACAGTTCCAGAGCCCCGCGGGTAGATGCAGTAAGCACCATGCCCTCCTCCACGCCCCCTCTCTTGGCTGGGAATCCCCCCCACACACTGTGGTTCAGCGTGATTCGCTGTGAGTGGCGATAATCATCCTAATGGCCCAGATGACGGCCTGCGTTTATGCAGGGTGGCCCGAGGAGAGCAGGATCTGGATGAGTCACCTCTTGGAATGGTGATGAGGGCTGCCTGGAGAGGATCTGTCTGTCAGCCTCCTCCCCAGGCCCACAGGTCTTCATCTGCGCACACCACGTGCTCAAACACCCAGGACTCTGCCATTCCCACCAGCAGAAGCTCTGCTCTGAGATGCACCCAGCACAGAGAGCAGCTGCACCAGCCATGCTCTCTGGCCGCAGGGCAGCTTCGAGGCCAGCACTCGGCACCTGCCACGGTCAGGGCTCCATGTGTCAGAGACTCCCTCTGTTTTCTCTAGCCCACTTTTAGACATCACCTGTTTCACAGTGTGACCGACCATTTGAGGACCTCGCCTATGTTTTCTACCCCCAAGACCAGCAGTGTCCAATAGAAATATAATGTGACCCACAAATGTATTTTTTAATATTTTAATAGCCACATTAAAAAAGTAAAAAAGAGGGCTTCCCTGGTGGCGCCGTGGTTGAGAGTCCGCCTGCCGATGCAGGGGACACGGGTTCGTGCCCCAGTCCGGGAAGATCCCACATGCCGCGGAGCGGCTGGGCCCATGGCCATGGCCGCTGGTCCTGTGCGTCCGGAGCCTGTGCTCCGCAACGGGAGAGGCCACCACAGTGAGAGGCCCGCGTACCGCAAAGAAAAAAAAAAAGAAACAGGTGAAAAGATTTACCTAACCCAATATAACCATAATATTATTATGTACTATTATAATACACTTGCAGCACATCTTAATTGGGATGAGCCACATTTCAAGTGCTCAGTAGCCACACGTGGCCACTGAGTGGCTCCTGTGTGGGGCAGCGTGTGTTAGACAGTCATTGCATATGTCACCTTCTGATGCCTGGTCTTGGTAAGTGTGCTGACTGCCTGGCTTACAGGCTGGTGGTCTCCTAGGGATCCTGCAGCAGCAGGGGCCAGGGCCCCATGAACTGCAGGTTCTCCACCTTTGATCCTCTCAGTTAGGAGGGCCCTGGGAGCCTCTGGGGGACCTGGAACCCACTCACAGCTGGGTTGGGCCCCCAAGTCCTGCCCGGGGAGCCCCCATTGCACGGGAAGCTGCTGTCTGGTACAGGCCCCTCAGAGCACCTGCTTCAAACCCAGTCCTCAGGGCCCTCGAGGCACCAAGCTGCACCCCCAGAGCTGCTTGCCTTGCCTACAGCCTCACCTGGGGTCAACAGCTCTCTGACCTGCATGAGGGGGGCTTTGTGCAGCCTGTAGGGGAAGTCATTATTTAAAGAGTGAAAAGGAGAGGGTGAGGATAGAGGTCCAGGAGGCAAAGGTCTGAAGGTGGGATCTGGGGACAGGAGATGACAGAAGACCAAAGGGAAATTAGGGAAGAGAAAGGAGCAGTTGTCAGCCTTGGAGGGATGTGTGTGTGTGTGTGTGTGTGTGTGTGTGTGTGTGTGTGTGTGTGTGAGAGAGAGAGAGAGAGAGAGAGAGAGAGAGAGAGAGATCATGTGCGCTGAATGCCAGTCTGGATAGGGTGGAACCATGGAAGTTTCTGAGCCAGGGAAGGAAGGAATGCAGTGAAGTCTGGGTTTGAGGCATGTTAATCTGGAGCCCATACAGAACGGACTGGGAAGGGAGAGATGAGTAAGGAAGTAACCACTCTGGGATAATTAAAAACGTGGACTGTGACCTCCTGTGGTTGTCTTCAGCCTAGGATGGGGGCCTCCATGCAGAGGTCCGCAGACAGAAGTGGGCCAAAAGCTTTAAGACTCCCTCTGCATGTGTCTGGGAGGTTGGGCAGCTCCCACAGAGGGATCCCAGTGGCTTCTGGCACTACAACTGTGAGTTAGGTGGGGTTTGCTTCACTCCCCTTCTCTACTCTGGATTCCAGGGTGTGAGGGCTGAGCTGCGAGCCCTGGGCTTGAAAACCACAAGCAGCCAGAGGTGAGTCTCCCTCCTGCATCCCCCTCCTCTTCTGGATCAGGGACCCAGAGCTACCAAGGACTGGATGGTGACGGGGAAGCACGGGGCGGGGGCAAGCTTGCCGGGCCCAGGGAGTCAGAGCAGCTGGCTCACGGGCCCAGGCACAAAGCCTGCTACATCTCGTCTCCTTGGAAGCCAGGTGAAAGCAACCCTAGGAGGGAGGCACAACAGAGAGTAGAATTCATTTTCAAAAAAACTGAGGCCAAAAGAGGTTAAGTGACCTGCTCAAGATGACACAGCTAATAAGAAAATGGTGGATAGTGAGAGGCAATGTCACAGGGCAGTGACGGTACCAGGCAGACCTAGGGTGTATCCTGGCCCTGACCTTGGGCATTCATTTCACCTTTCTATCAGTTTGTTCATCCATAAAATAAATAATAGCTATTGCTGCTCCTAGGATTAAAGTCGGCAGCACATGTAAAGTACTTAGTAACAGTTCTAGAAACTGGGACTAAAACCCCCATTTCTTGCTCAGGGAGAGATGTGGACACACTGTGGAGCTCCTCAATAGATGAAAAAGTTCAGGATGTTAGAAAGTCGTCCAAGTACCGGGCCCGCAGACCTTAGGAAGACGGTTCAGAGAGGTGTGCCTTCCACAGCTGTAGGAGCCCTGCAGAACCAGGGTGAGTATGGCCTGCAGGGCTCACAGACCCTCCCCTTGAGCTGCTCTCAGCCAAGGCCACATCCCCTGTCCAGGGCAGCTCCATCCAAGAACTGCTCAGCACGGGTCATGGGCCAGCTCTCTGCCACCTGGGCGGCTCTGCAGGGCCACATGGAATCATCTGTGACTCCACAGCAGTTCGGCTGCCTGGTCTGCCCACCTCTGCTGCCTTCACTCCCTACAGGTGAGGGGCACTCCCCACTCAAACCCCTACACGCAAACCTTTATTGCTAAGTCTGCTTCCCAGGTGTATTCATTTCCTCTGGCTGCTGTAACAAATCGCCGCAAACTTGGTGGCTTAAAATGACATCCATTTATTCTCTTACAGCTCGGGAGGCCAGAGGTCCAAAATCAAGTCTCACTGGGCTAAAGCCAAAGTGTCAGCAGTGTTGGTTCCTCTTGGAGGCTCCAGGGGAGAATCTGTTTCCTTGTCTTTTCTCGCTTCTGGAGGCTGCCTGAATTCCTTGGCTGGTGGCCCCTTTCGCACATCACTCCAACCTCTGCGTCCATTGTCATGTTTCCTACTTCCTCCTTTGACCTGCTTACCTCCCTCTCATAAGGACGCTTGGGATTATATCTGGGGTCCATTTGATAATCCAGGGTAATCTCTCCATCTCAAGAGCCCTAACTTAATCACAGCTGCAAAGTCCCGTTTGCCATGTAAGGTAACATTCACAGGTTCTGGGGATTAGGGCGTAGATATCTTTTTTTGGCGCGGGGTGGAGGGTGCTGCTATTCAGCCTACGACACCAAGGAACCGAACCTAAGAAAGCAGCGCTCTTCCCTTAAGCTGGAGGCCCACCGTGACACTCTTCCTCTCCTTCCAAGCATCCTCTGTGACACTCCCCAGCAAGGGCAGTCTGATCCACCAAAGGATGCTGGCAGGGGTCTGGCTATGAAAGGATTGCTTCTGGCGGTGGTGGATCCCTAGTCTTGAGGGCGTGTGATATCCAGTTACCAGGAAGGTGTAAGCAGGCTAGGAAGGCTTTGAAGTCCAGGAATGC
>NW_006771376.1:618978-625161 GCF_000442215.2 Lipotes vexillifer
GGGAATGCCTGCCCCCTCTTTCCTCAACGTTCAGGGCTTGGCTGCCTCAGCCCAGGCACAACAGCTGTCTCCTCTCTGACTCTACCAAACTTCCTGATGCCTCCACTGGTGTATGCCCCCAGCCTGCTCCCTGCATCTGTCATTGCACGGCTGCACTTCCCTAGACTATGCGGGCAGGTCCTCCTTTTCTCAACCCCTTGATGCCTAACATGGGGCCTGTTCCCCTGGAGGGCAGAGCCCTGTCTGCTCCCATCAATCAAATAAATGCCTGCAGAACTGGTCATGGCGAGCCAATCTGTGATGCCCAAGGAGAAATATGGAAGCGCAAGGTGTCGGCTAGGGCTCGGGCTGTTCAGTCTGAGTTGGTGCAGGCTGGGCGGGCTGCTGCTGCTCCTGTAGACCCACCTGGCTTGCTCTCCTGGGCCCTGAGCAACTCCGCAGTCTGCATGCAGTCTGCATGCAGCTCACCTTTTCCCCAGCCCCAGGGGCCTTGCCACAGTTTCCCTGTTGTCCCCCTACTTTTTGGAATATTTTATATTCTCTGTATCATCTCTCATTCTTTCCATAAGTCAGTCCTCTCTGGCTTCTGCCCCTTTATTCCTCTGAAACTGCCCTCCCCAGAGTCACCAACGACCCCCGTGCTGCCCAATGCAAAGGCAGCCGTCAAAAGGCACTGGCCACATGGGCTTCTCTGCCACTTCCCAGCCTGGGACCCAGGTCCTAGGCATCTTGGTCTCTCTTCATAAGGGCATTTTCTGACCCTGGACTGAACTTGGCACCACGTGGGTCATACTGGAATGCCAGGGGCATTGACACCCCAAGAGCAACCCTCCACCAACAAGGAATGAACTGTGGTGGATGAATAACCCTGCTTCCCACCCTCGATTGGACAGTTCTGAGGCGTGTTCCATACGTCAGAGGGGCCCCACTGGGCCGGGTCTCCAAATGCCCACAGCAGTAGCCTGATCATTAACACATGCTTTCTCCGCTTTTCTCCATCCTGTCTAGTTCCCTACTCCCTCACCTGCTTCCTGGAATCACCTGGCAAACAAATGACTTCACCCAAATCCTTGTCAAGAGGCCTGTTTTCACGGAAACCGAACTAAGGCAACAGATCACATTACCCTCCTCACTGCCTTCCAGAAAAGACCGGGCTCCTTCAAAGCCCTCCAGGACCCGGGCTCATGTCTGCCTGCTCTGCACCACTCTCACCTTCCCCAGCCTCAAACTTCACACTCTGGTAACACTGAACTGCTCGCGGTCACCAGCACCACTCACAGCAGCTATGTCCCCCGCGACCCCATCCCCACACGTGGTCTGTCTCCTGCCCTCTGCTGGGAATGCCCTTCCGCCCTCTCTTGTACCTCTACCTTCTGCTCAACGCAGGTATTTCATCTTGGAAGGCTTCCTTAGCGGCTCCCTGCCCCACCCTAAGGTGAACATACTGTGAAGCCAGCTTCAAGGAAGTGGTAGCCAGGGTGGAGTGAGGTGTTGGCCCAGAGCCGAGCCCCATCACGCCCAGTGAGACCTTGCCCTGGGGAGGCTGCAGTGGGCTGCTCTGTGGTCAGCCCCGTCAGCAGCCCCCTCCTAGGTCCTGCAGGCGGGAAGGAAGCCCCTTCCACCCCCTTGCCTGGAGGTGTGCTGAAATCAGCTGGCACTGACTCAGAAGAACCAAACTTGTGCATCTCTTCCCAATTCTGCATTCAGTGACATTGTGCTGGTAGCTTGGAATCAGCCATGGTGACAGTATTAACACCATGGAAATTGGAAATGCTACAAGGCAAGGGTTTCGTTTTCTTCAGAGAGCCATCACTGCCTTTGCCTCATCCCCACCCCCTGCCACCTGTGGCTCCCAGGTGTAATGGAATCCTGAGTGTGTTTGCGGGTTTGTAGCACAGGTTCTGACTCTGATTTCCCTCAAGAGGCAGGGCAGAGTCAGCTAGAGGGAGGGAGGTCAACTGGGCAGCATGGTGCCAAGGAGCCAGGGACCAGCGTACAGCTGGGAAAGCAGAGCAGGGAGGAACTGGAAGACAAGGCCAGGTGTGTGTGTGTGTGTGTGTGTGTGTGTGTGTGTGTGTGTGTGTGAGTGTGTGAGAGAGAGAGAGACTCCAAGAGAAATAGAAAGACAGCAAAGGAGAGACAAGGAGGGGAGAGACATGGAGAGATAAAGCAAACACAGACAAAGCAAACAAAAAACACAAAAGAAGGGAAGAAGACAGAGTGGGACAAGGCGAATGGAGACAGAGGCAGAAAGGAGAGGAGGACAAACCAAAATGGGGAAAGCCAAGGGCCGAAAGTGAAGAATCTAGGGACAGAGGTGAAAACTGGGAAGTGAGGAGCAAAGACAGTAGCACGAGAGGACCCAGGAGGGCAAGCAGGCCCAGGCCTAGCTGATGATGAAAACTGCTCCCACCGTGTTGGGCTCCTGGTGCACCGTGGGGGTGGTGGGCAGCTTGCTACCGAGGCCCGGAGAACCAGGTTCCCACACCGCCCACCCCAGCCAGGTATGAATACCTCCTCAGGTGTCAATCAGCTCCTCGATTCAAAGATGCAAATGTTTGGGCTTCCCTGGTGGCGCAGTGGTTGAGAGTCCGCCTGCCGATGCAGGGGACACGGGTTCGTGCCCCGGTCCGGGAAGATACCGCATGCCGCGGAGCGGCTGGGCCCGTGAGCCATGGCCGCTGAGCCTGCGCGTCCGGAGCCTGTGCTCCGCAACGGGAGAGGCCACAACAGTGAGAGGCCCACGTACCGCAAAAAAAAAAAAAAAAAAAGATGCAAATGTTTTATTGCTTCTTCAATTTAGGCACTAAATCCCTCAGTAATTCAATAATACATTGCCCAATTACTCACAGGACGGGACGAGCGATTTTTAAATTAGGTAAAAAAAATATTTAGGCAATTAAATTGCTAAGTGATCTGATTGTTGCTGAAAGAAATTCCCTCAGAAATGCACCCTTGAGTTTTTTATTCTCCCCTGTTAAATTGACCTGTGGACGGGACGCGCAGATTTAGGAGTCCGCTTGCCGGCTCTTCCCAGCTGAAGCCAGCACATCCTTGAGGTTAGGGTCCCTTCCCAAGGGGAAGGGTCCCTTCCCCTTGCCGGGTGGTGTGCTGAAGTCAGCTGGTGCTGGCTCAAAAAAACAAACTTACACACCTCTTCCCAATTCTGCATCCTGTGCAGCATGTTGGGAGGCAGAAATTGGTCATGGGGCTGGGGCAGGGTGTGGTACCATGGAAGTTGGCAGCTGCTACGGGCCAGGGCTTCCTTTTCTCCTCAGAAAGCCACCATTGCCTTCACCCACCTGCTCCACGCCCAGCAATCTATGGCTCCCAGGTGAGCTGAACTGCGAGCCCTCCTGTGGATTTACAGCATTTGCCCCAGGTCCTGGCTGTGAGCCCCCTCGGGGGCAGAGCAGAAGCCCTGTGGAGGTGGTCAAGTGGGCAGCTTGGTGTCTATGTGGACCTGCTGGGGCCTGTCCCAGGGCAGGCCTGTCCCTGAGCCTCCCCTCAAGGCAGTGCGGTCTAGAGGCAAGAGAACTCAGACAAGGAAATCCAGGGCCTCTCTTGCAGCCAACCAGCCATGGTTCCATGCAAAGCTGGCCACAGAGACCCAACTCTGAGGGCGAGAAGCCAGGCCAGTCAGCTGGGCACCTCATTCCCATTCATTCATATTCTCTCTCTCTCTCTCCCTCCTCCCAGCCAATCTGGGTCCTCACTCTCCATCAGCTAACTAGCCCACAGCAAACAGCTAAATATAGTCCCTTATTCCTTGAATCCCAGAAACTGCCACTGTCCATCAACATTCATCTCTCAGTCATTCCAGCCACGAGCCAGCTGCTGCTCCTGGAACCTCACTGTCTGCTCTCAAGCCCATTTTTTGGGGGGATAGGGGGTGGGGGGGGGTGTCTGCATGTAACGAAAACACAGGTTTGAGAGGGCAGCTTTAGAAGGTGTGAAACCGGCATGGGCTTTGGAATCAGAGAGACAAGGGTTCGAATCTTACCTTCACCACTTCCTAGCTGCGTGACCTCAGGCAAGTTACTTAACCTCCCTGAGCTGCCTCATCCTCATCTGTATAATGGGACTAATACTGCCTGGCTCACATGACTGTTGAGATTGGACAACCAGGATAATAGGTGTCAAGCTTCTAGTCAAGGCCTGGCACAGACAGAGAGCTGGATCACTGTTCATTCCCCTCCCTTCATGCAGTCATTCTTGGCCTGTCCCACAGTAGGACAGAAACTAGAATTATAATGCCTGCCCAGAAAATGGTGTTACTGAGGTCTGTAAAATCAGTGGCTTTGTTATGGACAGAGTATCTCTCCCTATGCCCTGACCTGGGACTTCCTCTTTGACACTGGGAGAACCAGACACACACACACACACACACACACACACACACACACGCACACGCACACCTACACACACACGAAGGCATGTACACATTTATCGGCTCCTAGTACAGGCGCACAGAGGACGGGCTGACTGAGGCAAGAGGGATGGTCAGGGAGCATGCGGTACCCACCACCCTGCCAACCTGCCTCTGCTCTCCCCTCCAGGGCCGGGCCTGAGCCCTGGATGTACGAAGAAGCTTTGGCGCCCTCTGCTGACGACGGTGCTACCTGCAGCCCACATCTGACCTAGCTAGAGCCTGTGTAACAGGCCCTGGGTGCCTGGGGGAACTCCCCTCCCTCTAGCTCAGGAAGAGGGAAAACCAGAAGGGAGGAGAAAGAAAGGCGATGCGGGACAAAAGGAGAAGGGAAGAGTGGAGCCTGGGCCCCTTCTGTCCCCAGAGCCATCAGGATGGAGGATCAAGCTATGCGGCCCCTCCATCAACCACAGCAGTTGCTCATAGCAGAGTCACCTCTTCAGATGCTCATCACGACCTTCTGGAGACCTCATGGTGACACAACAAGTCCCCAGGGAGTTTCTCAGGCTCTGTCTGTGATGCCCGAAAGTCCATAACGGGCCAGGAAGACTTTTCTACTTTCTCTGGAAATGCCAAGGCTCAGACCTTCAGTCTTAGAGGCAGGAGAGCTGAATGGTAAAAACTTGTGGACTTGGGAGCCAGACAGACCTGGGCAGAGGGCCAGTACTGGCCCTCACTAGCCACGTGCCCTTGGGTTCCTAATCTTTCCAACCTCTGTATCTTCATCCTCGAAATGGATGGAAATAATACAGTTGCTGTGATGATTCAATGAAAACTCATATAGAGCACAGCCCATGGCCTGGCACATAGTAAGTGGGCAATAAATGCCAGCTATTATGATTTCTGTGATTGTTTCCCTTGCCATGGGCTTCATGAGGGGTGAAGGCCACAGTGTCATCAGAACTTCTGCACCTTGTGTGGCACCCTGGCAGGTGGAGGGATGGTGGGGTCGTCAGAGCCCCATCCTTACAGAAGACCACAGTGTCAAAAGGTCAGATGCCTGCCGGGAACACCAGTTGTGAATGCCTGATGGCACCAATCCTCTTTTTCCTGGGATGGGCCTTCCCTGCTCCTCTGCGGAGCTGCCCTCCCCAACCAGGCTGACTGTCCAGGGTGCGCATCTGGCCTGACCCGACCAGTGAAGTCATCCTCTGGGATTTTTAGACTTGGGACCACTGAGAGTCAGTTCTCTCTTGGGACAGAACCTCCACGTTACAACACCTGGAAGCCGTCAGTGGCCATATTTTCTGTCTTCTGGACAAAACCTGTGTACAGTGAGAGGAAAGAACGAGGCTGACCTGCAGCAGGAAGGAAAAACGAGGGCTGGGAAAGGGCTGGTTCCAGATGTTACTCGTGCCCACCTGCATCACCACCACTCCCGTGACTCAACTACTGAACTCTGACTTAGATTCTGTGAGATGCTCCGGGATCCTTCCAGTAAGTCCCCACTTCTACATAAGCTAACATGAGTTGGGCTCCTGTCCCTTGCAAGCAAAAGGACAAGACATGCTCCTTGATCCCCTCGGTCCCCAGCCGATGGCCTCCCCTCTCTGTCTCCACTCACAGAAGCTCCCATCCCCTTTTATACATTCCTTACCCCCAAAATGTTCCAAAGCTGTTTTTTCCCCCTTTTGCTTTTAAGAAAGAGTTTTTCAAGTGTAACACGTTCATTGCAGAGTCTCAATTTGTTGGGGTATAAACATGAAATTGTTTTCTAACAACTAACCCCCCCCCCTCACCCAGCTGTGTCCTGC
>NW_006771376.1:625183-630869 GCF_000442215.2 Lipotes vexillifer
GCCCCTTTCCCGCTGGGTGGCAGGGCTCTTATTAATGACATCTTGGTTGCATCGCACAACTCCCCTACCATTTTCATCTATTGGAACAGTCTCATTTCAGCAATCAACACTCAGTCCTGTTCATCTCCCCCGGCAGAGCTGAGACCCCAGAGTGAGGGGAAATCCGCCTCTAGAGCCGTCTTCCTCCTCTCTCTTCTAGGGATCTCTGGGACTGGGGGGCCAGGAGAGGGGTGTGGAAGCAAAGCTCACAAGCCTGTCCTCTCCTGGCTGCTTTGCCACTGCTTCTCTGGCTACTCCGACCCATCCTCCGTTCAAAAGCTGACTCTCTAGGAGGGCCTGTGCATATCTTGAAGCCTTAGAGCAAGGCCCTCCTGGGTGAGGCACCAGCATGTCAGCTTGAGCCCAGATACCTCCCACAGTGCTCTGTCTCCCCGCCCTGCCATCTGTCTCCTATTTCCCTTTCCCCTCCCCAGGCAGTCCCGAGGTGTATCACAGAGTCCACAGATGAAGCAGACACCCACCTGGGGATGACAAGCTTGTCTCGCCTTACAAGAAATTCCCTGTGGCTTCAGGGAGGAAAAGCACCCGGCCATCACCCCCCAAGAGGGGAGAGAGTAGCCTCGGCCACGTGCACTGCACTCCCCACGTGGCAGATGACTCTCTCCCACCTGGCTCCTCTTCCAGTCACTGTGGGCCGTCATGGTACCGAGGAGAGAAGAGCCAGTCCAGCCCCCTTGCGAGCCCTGCGGAAGAGAGATGGTGGGAGCTCCCGGCGCTCACTGGTAACTCTCTGAATGTAGGGACACAGGGTCCCTGGTGTCTTTCGTTCTCAGTTCGGGGTCTTAGCTGCCTCCGGAATAAGACAAGTTCCACACGCGGCAACAGGTCGTGTTGTTGCAGGGCTCTCCTCCCTCCCAGAGCCCAGCTGAACTGATCAAAAGAATATGAAAGAAGGGAAAGGCCAAATAAATACATATATAAATACATTATTTTAAACTGAATTTAAAAAAAAAAGAAGGGCAAGGCTGAGTCGGCTTGGAAGCCAGGGGAAGCACATTCCCATGGCAGGGAAGCTGAGGATGTGCGGAAAATATGCACAATCCGGATTGAAGGGAGACCCCGAGGGCTGCTTCTCAACTCCAGTTTCTGAGAAACTGGAGAAACTTCCTTCATGAGAAATAAGTAGATGAGATCCTGGCAGCATTTGCCAACTGCCTCTGAATTTGGAGGGCAGGTGGTGGGACGTGGGGCTTGCAGAGAATATGTCATTCGGAAGCCCTTTCAGTGCTGCGGATCAGCAGCGTTTGGGAGGAGCTGACTGGGAGGCCTTGGGGTGCATGTAGTTGCTAGGCCAAATGGATAACTGAGGGGAAGCTCTGAATCAGTGTCTCCCTGATACCACATTTCTCCTTCCCTGACAGGGTGGGAGCAAGTCTTATCATGGCTGCATCAATCACCTAGAGGAGTAGCCTAGCGTCTAGCTAGCTGGTCCCTGGTGTGGAAGCAAGATTCCCCACTGGGTCTGCCCCCAGCCAACTCCCATTCTTCCCCCCAGCTAGATCCCTGAGCTGGTAATGGCCCTTGGAAGGCTCTGCTTGAGTGGAGAAAGAATAGGACACACACACACACACACACACACACACACACACACACACACACTACAGCCAACAAGACCCACAGGTCAACTCTGGAGATGAGTGGGGGGACATAAGACACGGGCAATTTATGTTCACAGCCAGTTGGTGACATGAGTTTGCATTTACCAGTCCTTCAGCCTAAAAGATGGCCGGACAGTTGGAAAAACATCCAGGTGGATGGTGAGCTAAAGAGAATCCATTTCTTTTCCTCTTGTTTTGGGGAAAATAATAAGATTTTACAAAACATTCATTTTTTAAGGAGGAGTAAAAGCAAACACCCACCCACACGCGCACACATACGCTTGCAAACACACAGAGTCTTTGAAAAGATTCTGTATCGTGAAGGGGAAAGAACGAGTCCCTCAGAGGGCAGAGAAAAATAATTCCTTTGAAAAAGATTTATCACAGACACATAAATAACTTTCAGACCACATCTGCTTTGTGTGCGCTTCATTTAATTAAAATGTGAACTCTAAGAAAGGAGAGTGGAAAAACAAGACGGGAAGAATGAAATGAGAAGGCTGCTGGCTGAGAGGTAGGTGGAAATCAGAAGCAAACCATATAGGAGAAAGAAAGAAAGGCTGTAAAGAGACTACAAAGGCAGCAGCAGGATTTAAAATTGCATTACGATGGTAAAGAACAGAACTGAAACCACAGAAGATTGAATCTGTAAACGTGGAGACAGATATAAGTCCTCTGGGAAGGCAGAGGAGAAGCCCAAAGGGATAAAAACAAAGGGAGAGACCACAGTAGACATCGAGACCAAAAGAAGAAACCAAACAAATGAAACAAAAGCAAGAACTGAAAAAGAGGATACTCCTGAGCTGATGGGAAGCCTGAGCCTATACCTTTTAAGTGGTTCCTTTTTATCTAAGTCGAATTAATTTTAAAAAAACAAAACAAAACTTAGAAATACCATGCAGGATTTTGTCCATTTTAAGGGTAAAGAAATAATCCAATAAGCACCCATGCAGAGGGGAAAATGGGAGAAACATCTACAACATTCCTGAATAATGTTTAACTGGAGAAGAGTTTCCATTCCATGGAAGGTTGGGAAGTACTTATGTTGGAGAAAAAAGCTTCTGTCATAAAACAAACTTGGGAGATGCAGAGGGAAGCAAAACAAGACAAGATCCTATACTGAAGCTTTCTCAGGGCTTGTGAAGCATTTGTGAAATTAGTGATATTAGCAAGCACAGTTTTCCAAGCTCATTTAACGATAAAACCCGTTTCCATTGACTCTGTGGAAAGACAGGTGCTCTATGGAACACACTTTGGGAACCACGCTTCTACAGAATTTTGAGAGATCACAATTTTGTAACCTCAAATTCCAACAATCTGCCAGGTGCACTCATGCACGAAGACAACAGAAAAAGACTTTTCTGCACTCCAGAGCTTAGGATACATGCCATGTGTTGTTCTACCTTTCACGGGGGAGAATCCTCAGGGATGCACTCTTAGCAAGCAGGAAAGAATCAAAATAAGCAAAATCATAGTAAACAAACAAACAAACAAATCAGTATGGGGAAGGTGTTGTATAAAGATGTGGAAATGAATATTAAAAACTTGTCAGACATATGATTATGTATGTATCCATCAGAGTCCAGTCACGAGACAGAAACCACAGCAGAAACCACATCCTTCCCTGTCTAGTCCCAGGCCCCAGGGGGATGACCCCACAAACCACATTCATCCCCCAGGCTTCCTGATCCTCCAGCTTCTGGTTGGATTCTGACAACAGGGCGCAGGGCAGGAGCCTGGAGGTCAGAAGGCGAGAAGCATTGCTATGTTCTTCCCGCTCCCTCCCCACTTCAGTGCCCTCTCTCTGGCAGTAGCAGTGTCCCCAACCTCAGCTCTTGCCTGGACCTATTCTCCAAGGTGCCAGCTCTCTCTGGGTTCCTCCCTTGTCCCCGCAGCCCTGGGGATGGTGGTGTCTCCCCACTAGTGCTAATTTCTCGGTGCCTCACTGTCCCTTGTTTGTTCTCTTCATCTTATCCACACTTCTATAGGGAGTCCCCTCATTAAAGTCTCTCTCTTTAAACCATTTGGGGGGAATGTTTCTTGCCAGGACCCTGACTCACACACTTCTCAACTCTTTTGTAAACCCGGAATAACCCTAATACTAAAACCTGACAAATGGCACAAAGAAAAACAGAACGAACAAATGAGTCATACACTAGTCTCTTTTATATAGATATAAAGTCCTAATAAAAATTTACTCAAAGTCCAAAGCAGTCCAAGAATGTATCAAAAGAGTGTGTCCAATGCTTTCACCATAAGCATCTTTGTCACAGAAATCTTTGCCGAAAGCATTTTTGCTGTGTAACTAATGGGCCGTAAGGCGATTTTGCTGAGAAAGATCAAATAACTGGTTGGCAGTTTTTGGTTTGACAGTTTGCTTTCCACTGGTTGAAATGTGTTAGCATTTCTTCCAGTTAGCTACGTTATTGACGGCTTTACGGAGCTGACAGATGACGATGATTTGCACCAAGAGTTGGTTTCTTATTCTGAAACAAACTACACTGGAGGAGAAAGAGGGCTCGAGGGCCTTGAAGGTGCAGAGTTGAGCCCACTTTTCCCACACAAGCCTGGAAGGATGATCAACGGACAGGGGACATTATGACAAGAACTAACGACAGTGTAAAGGCTTTCACGGCTCAATACCGGGCTCAGGTACAAATATGACTTGGAAACGGATACCTCTCCTAGTGAAGGAAGAAATTTTAGCCAGAAGGAAAAAGAGTGATGCCAAATGAGAAGTCAACAAGTGAAAGTATAAAATACTATGAATGAGGGCTTCCCTAGTGGTGCAGTGGTTGAGAGTCCGCCTGCCGATGCAGGGGACACGGGTTCATGCCCCGGTCTGGGAGGAACCCACGTGCCGCAGAGCGGCTGGGCCCATGAGCCATGGCCGCTGAGCCTGCGAGTCCAGAGCCTGTGCTCTGCAACGGGAGAGGCCACAACAGTGAGAGGCCTGTGTACTGCAAAAAAAAAAAATACTATGAATGAAAGACCTGGAAAAACAAGTGCAGATAGGGACAATCCACAAAATATAATCAGTTATTTGCACAGTATTGCCATGAATCTATGCACATTTTAAATGTATTCAAATATTTTGTATTTTGTAATAAAGTCTTTTAAATTTCATTGCTCATTTTTCATGTTTCTGTCCTTCTTAATGTCTCTCTTTATCTTTTATGGCAAAATTGCCTTACAGCCAGTTAGTTATGTGATATAAACATTTGTGGCAAAGTTGTCTTGGCAAAGATGCTTACAGTGAAAGTACAGAACCATGAAGAGAATACACCGTGAGCAAACATTCCTGGAATGCACGAATGATACTATATCAAAACCGCAGGAAACTGATTAACCACAGCGATAGGTCAAAGGAGAAAAAAGATCATTTTACGTGCTGAGTAGATGTTTGGTAAATTTCAACATCCAGTCCTGATTTTCTTTTAAAAAGCTCTAGGAACTGGAGATTGAAGTATACTTATTTCACATGGTAAAAAATATTAGCTCTCAAATCCACAGCCAACACCAAAACAGTGAAATACAAGAAGCTTTCTCATCAAATATGGAAACAAGACAAAGATTTCCACTGTCTTATTATTCTACATTATTCTAAAAATTCTAGCTAATGCAATTAGAAAAAATATAACAAGAGAAAAAATTATAATTATTTGCAAATATGACTCTGTTAGAAAAACTAGGAAAAGAAACACAAAATTATCAGAAGTTTAGTAAAGTGGCCAGTTATAAAATAACCACAGAAAGTTAATATCTTTTCTACTTCCTGATAACTTGTTAGAAAACATTATGCAAAAATTAAATAAATAAACATGCTGTATTAGTTATCCATTGCTGCATAACAAATTACCCCCAAAGCTTAGTGGTTTAGGGCTTCCCTGGTGGTGCAGTGGTTGGGAGTCCACCTGCCGATGCAGGGGACATGGGTTCGTGCCCCAGTCCGGAAAGATCCCACATGCCGCGGAGCGGCTGGGCCCGTGAGCCATGGCCGCTGAGCCTGTGCGTCCGGAGCCTGTGCT
>NW_006771376.1:630918-638894 GCF_000442215.2 Lipotes vexillifer
AAAAAAAAAAAAAAAAAAAGCTTAGTGGTTTAAAACAACAGCATTTATTATCTCACAGTTTCTGTGGGTCGGGAATCTGGGTATGGCTGAGCTGAGTTCTCTGTCTCAGGGTCTGTCACAAAGCTATGATCAAGTAGCTAGCCAAGACTGTGGTCTCATCTGAAGGTTCAAATGGGTGAGCTCACTCACATGGCTGTTGGGCTGAGGGCCTCAGTTCCTTGTTGCACGGGCTTCCCATAAGGCAGCTCACAACATGGCAGCTGGTTTTATTACAGCAGGCAAGTGAGAGAGCCCGAGAGAGAAAGAGAGCTCCAGCAGGACAGAAGTCACAGTCTTTCACAACCTAATCTCAGAATTAACATCCCATCACCTTTTTCCACATTCTATTCACTAGAAGCGAGTCATTAGGTCCAACCCACACATAAAGGGAGGGGATTATACAAGGGAGTGACTACCAGGGATAACTGGGAACCATTTCAGAAGCTGCCTACCACAGATGCCACTACCATGTTTCATGAAAAGAAGCACCAAACACATATATTCATCTATAAAACTTGACTGAAGAACAACAATTAAAAAGACCTTAATAACAGAAAGATACACCATGTTCTTGAATGGAAACACTCAGTGTTGCAAAGAAGTTAATTATCACTACATTAATCTATAAATATAATCCAATTCCATTTCCCAGAGGCATATTTTGTTTTGTTTTTGTTTAACTTGGCAACAACAAAAAAATCTAGAATTCAACTAAATGACAAGCGCAAAAAGTAATTTTTGGCAGGCCAGTGGTTAAGATACCGTGCTTCCATTGCAGGGGGCACGGGTTCAATCCCTGGTCTGGAAACTAAGATCCCACATGCTGCATGGTTGTGGCCAATAAATAAATAAATAAATAGGATTTGTACTCTCAGTTAATAACGCTTGTTCAAAAGTCACAATTACTGGGCTTCCCTGGTGGCGCAGTGGTTGAGAGTCCGCCTGCCGATGCAGGGGACGCGGGTTCGTGCCCTGATCTGGGAAGATCCCACATGCCGCGGAGCGGCTGGGCCCGTGAGCCATGGCCGCTGAGCCTGCGCGTCCGGAGCCTGTGCTCCGCAACGGGAGAGGCCACAACAGTGAGAGGCCCGCGTATCACAAAAAAAAAAAAAAAAAAAAAAAAAGTCACAATTACTAATATAGGGCATATCAGTGTAAAAATGATCTGATAAGCCAATGGAATGGAATAGAAAGCCCAGTCAAACAGAAGAATATTCAGTATGTGATAAAATGGACTTTCAGATCACTAGGAATTCATTTATGGATTAATTTATGATTCATGTTGGGACAGTGGCTTAATTTGTTTTAAAGTTGTGTTCTTACCTCTCACCACATATGAAGATAAAATAGATTAAAGAGTTAAATAAAAAAGTGAAATGAAATTATAAAATCTTGAAATTTAATTGAAAATGTATACATTCTTGATGAAGGCAAAGGTCATACAACGATAAAATCTGAGATCATAAAGGAGAAATCAATAATTTGACAGCTTAAAAATGAAGCACTTCAGTATATCAGGAAAGTATTAAAAATACTGATGCAAATGACAAACTTCAAAAATTACTTGCACAGGGCTTCCCTGGTGGCGCAGTGGTTGAGAGTCCGCCTGCTGATGCAGGGAACATGGGTTCGTGCCCCAGTCCGGGAAGATCCCACATGCCGCGGAGCGGCTGGGCCCGTGAGCCATGGCCGCTGAGCCTGCGCATCCGCATCCGGAGCCTGTGCTCCGCAACGCGAGAGGCCACAACAGTGAGAGGCCCGCGTACCGCAAAAAAAAAAAAAAAAATTACTTGCACAATATGTGACAAAGTGATATACAAAAAGATGCTAAATATACTACATTTTATAAATCAATACTAAGCAGATGAATGTTACAACAGAAAATAGTCAAAGAATATGAACAGGAAATTCACCATTTATTCATTTACTCAACGAATATTTATTGAGTGACTCAAAGGTCACAGAGTCAGCACAATGATTCACCTTTATTCAGGACAGTCACTCTGTTCTTGTCTGTTTACGTGTATCACTCTCACTAGACTGTGAGCTCTTTGGGGATCCCGCAGCCAGCACGGGGCCTGCATGCAGCAGGCACCCAGGGAACATGCTGACTGAATGAGTGGACAAATGGAGGAATAATTGGGAGAAACAGATGAGGTGGAGTAAGAGAGATGTGAAAGAACAGAAACGAATAGTAGAGACTGCAAGCCACTGAAACGGAGGGAGACAGAGAAAATGAATGAATGAAAGAATGAATGAGAAAATGGGGAGTATTGAAAAAAGAAACAAAAAAAGGTAGAGTAACCCAGAAAGACCCAAATGGAAGTTAAAGATATAGAGGCAGGAAAACAAAAGCAGAGAGACAGCGAGAGAAAAGAGCCTCCCTTAACCTTGCCAGGCTGCTATTAGAAGCCCTGGGTTCCTGCCTCAGTTTCTCTGCCAGGTCTCCAGAGTTCGCCACGCTGCAGCCCAAGGGACTGGCTTCCTGCTTGGTCTCACCAGCTCTCTCCTTCGGGCTGGGGGCTCTGTTAGCTCCTCCCTACCGCATGCTGGCTGAGTGCTACCCACCCCCCAACCTTGACCTAAGGGGCTCTCCTACCCAGCAGGCCACACCCAACATCTTCGGCAAAATCCCTCCCCGCAAGGAAGGCCCCTGGGATGATATCCCCTCTCCTGTTCCTGTAATAATGATCTTCCCTGACTCTGCCAGCTCTGGACCCTGGGATGGAGGGATGGGGGGCGGGGGTGGGGTGGAGTGGGGTGGACAGGGAATGTTACCATTCAGAGGGCCCCGAAGCCCCGCCTGCCTCTCCCGAGGGGGAGAAAGTCAGGAAGGGGAGAAGGTGGCCGGGCTGGTGGCCGAGGGGATCAGGGGATCGAGGAGGCTTCCTGCCTCACAGAGCTTTGCCTTGATGCCCAGACGATTTTATCAACTCTGGTATTTCCAATTCCCCAGGGAACCTTGGAAGCTACAAGGAAAAACAGAGTAGGAGGTGGCCAGAGCCACCGAATTCCCCTGGGTCCTAGAGAAGGGTGGGTTCCTTCCCTCCCCCCTCTCCCCTCACCCCATTTGTCCCTCAAAAGACTCTGACTTCACCTCCCCCATTTCCGGGCTTCTCCAGAGTTCCAGCCCTGAAGAGAGGTGCTTCCAAACCGAAGGCCCCCAGCCCCCTCCGAGGGCCCTTCCACGGCTGCCTTCCTTGGTTCTGGGGACCAAAGCCCCCCTGCCTCCCCGACCATTGCACCAGATGTGGCTTTGGGGGAGGGGTGGGCACAGGGCCCAGCTGGCAGTGGTCACTTGGTGGTCCTCTCCCTGCAGAGTCAGCGTGTTCTGTGCCAGCTCGCCAGGCCTCCTCACTCAGCATTTCCTCCAGCCCAATTCCTTGAGGCAGCGGCTGGGGCCTGCACAGTCCAGTGCTGGCTGGGCTGGGGCTTCCATCCCCAGTTCAGCACAAATCCCATCAGTGGCCTTTCCTGAGCTGCCCACCCAGGTGCCGGGTACTGGACTCAGCAGCCAGGGATCAGGGTGGGTGGAGGAGACCCAGGCCTGTCCCATGTGGGGGACAGAGGGCAGGGGCTCCCCGGAGCTTGTCTCATCGTTTTCCCCCAGCCATAGAAACATTCTGATCCACAGCGGGCCTCCTGGTCCTTTCCTCTGCAAAGCAGTAAGGCATCTCACTGCTCCTGTCCTTTCTCGGCTTTCCAAACCCTCTGCTGATTGGGTCTAAGGCCTCCTCATTCCCCCACAGATTTTCCAGAGCCTAGAGTTCTAGCACAGGGTCAAAGGACACTGGCTGTGCCATGGGAAGCCCAGCAGCAGAGCAGCCCAGTCCAGAACATATTAGATTCTTAATAAAGTCACACACTACCAACAAGCTCTTTCAGCCCTATACTCCAGCCCTCCAAGAACACTTGAGCCTGGTTCCTAGTGCCAGGGACTGGCAACAAGCCTCAACCACATGGCTAGGTCTTAAAACTGTGGGTGTGAACACAGCCTGTAGGGACTGGGCCTAGTAAGGAGCTGCCCACCACCCCATCACCTCCAGACAGCTCAGGCCCAGCCTAGCCTGGTGACTGGAAGCCCTCATTTGACCTTAGCTCTGCATCCTTTGCAGCCTGCCCAGGTCTCTCTCAGACCCCCAGTCTGCAGCTTCCAATCAAAGGATGGCAGGGCACCTCCAGCTCCTTGGGCAAGGCCTTGCCTTGCCCTGTGTGTGGGAGAGGTGGAACCAGGCAGGCTCCCCTGGGCTCAGGGATCTGAGGGGGTGTTGCCAGCAACTTTGGGAGACCCAGACTGGAAGAGAGAAGGAGGACGAGGGAGGGAGTGGAGAGGAGGGAAGATGACAGGTCCCAGGGGTTCACCCTGAGCTGGGCACAACGAAGGATGCTGAAGACAGATGAAACATATGAAAGGGACAGAGAAAATGGGGAATGGGGTAACACCTTTGGGGATGAACCCCTCCCTTCTCTCACCAGTCCAGAGGGAAGAAAAAATAGTGGCCACATGCCTGGTACTGTGCTGGGTACTTTTCATAAACCTCTTATTTCATCCTCCCAAATATACCACAAGAAAGGTATTATTACCCCCAAGTTATAGATGAAGACTGTAGCTCCGAGAGCCTAACGGGCTTCCCCGGGGAGCATCTGGAGGCCAGGCCAAGACCCCAGGTCTCCAGTCTCAGCAGAGATGGCTGGCAGGGCCGCAGCCCTGGCCCCAGGAGCCTGCGCAGAGGCCCAAGCTATGCTCAGAGCAGAGTTTATTCAAACAGAGCCTAACAGGAAACTTGGCTCCTCTGACTCACTCTGATTCGACCTTATTAAGAAGCAAGAAGGAGCAGCAGGAGCCAACACTGGGTAGGGTTTCACGCCAAGAGCTGGCTCCCAGGCAGAGGCCGGCTGAGCACAACAGCCTGTGCCCTGATCTCCACACTGCTCCAAAGCCCTGAGGCAGCCCCTGTCCCCTGCCTGGCTCAGGAAGAAGGGTTCTGCCTGCTCCACTCTGCCAGTGGGGCTCCCCTACCTCACAGCCACCCCGTATCCTTCCTCTGTTCCTCCTCTTCCCTTCCCCTCCCTGCCTGGGGGTACCCTGAGGCCTGTTTCCACTGCTCCTCCTCCTTTCCTGGCGCTGCTGCCCATCTGGCTGGCGGGAGGGCCCTACAGGACCCCAGGGATTCCAAGCAGCTGAGGCCAGCCCTGCAGGGGGCAGGCGGACGGGAGGGAAAGCTTAACCCTCCTGGTCCCGGCCCTCAGCATCTGGTTCAATGTTCTGAACCAAACCAGTTTTGCTCTTTGCAGGATTCCTGTCTGGAGTCTGAGATCAAACCCCATACCGGGGAGCCGAGGGGCTTGTGTTGAACGGTTGCTGGCTGGACTATGAGGGTAGACAGATGCACCGAGTCACCTGAACCTAGCTTCATGCTGAAGCACAGCGGGGTGGGGGAACAAAGGCCGGCTGGTAAGGATGAGGAGGCAGGGGTCCAGGGTGTCTGAGGAATGTGCACTCTGGCTGTCCCCTCCCAAGGTGGTCTCCAGGCATTTCCAAAGTAGAAGGGGAATCTGGAGAGACCAAGGTAAGGGCATCCTTAGTGTATAAGCAAAAGAGGGAAATTTCTGTCCTCCAGTTCCCATGACCAAGGTTGGAGAAGGCAGTCCAGGGGAGGCATTCAGAGTGATTTCTTGGATGCCAAAGTGTTCAAACTTCTGAGGCCCCTCTTATTTCTGTTGAGAGAATAGAGAACCTGCCAAAGCACTCTTGGGGACCATCTGGGCTAATCCTCCACTGATCAGATGTGACTGGATCGGAATGGGGAAAGGACTTGCCCAAGATCACCCAGCAACCTAATCACAGCAACTGGACTAGCCCCATTCTCCTGACTCCCCCTTTCTGCTATGTGCTTACAGCACATAGTGCCTCCCAATGATGCCTATCCCATAGCAAAGACAGCCCCTGAGTTTCACTTCATCCATGTGCACACTCAGGTTATTTCTAGGCTATACAGGACAGAAACCACACAGGATGGACAGGAAGTTGATCTCTCCCATGACTTCACAAGTTCTGTTCAGCACAGGGGCATACGTCCATTCATACAGACTGGGAGAGTTAAGGCCCAGGGACGTGCCAAGAGGGAAAAAGCTGAAGGTCCATCTGCTTTGTGCTCAGGTCCAATGAGCTAAGGTACACCCGAGGTCCAGAATTAGAGAATGGCTCAGCTGGGATTCAGCATGTTGCCCAAGGAGGCCCACCAACAAGGAGGGTGTCTGATCACTGGCTTTGGAGAATGGGAGCCCAGGAATCCTGGGGAGAGGCTGGAGTGGACACGAGTCAGGGGCTTATTCAAGCCCGAACAAGAAGCCAGTAAGGTGAGACCAGGGATGCTGGGTCCAAAGCAGAGAGAAATGGTCAGAATGGTGCTGACACCTCAGCCCCGTTACACCTGCCAGGGCCCCACTCACCGGGCCTGAGTCCCCAGAGGCCCCCTCGTACTCCCTTCTTCATTCCCTTCCTCAGAGGCAGGTCTGGGGCTTGGCTGGGAGCTCCAGGGACTGAGGGAGCACAGCAGCTGTGGGACAGGCCACATAGCTAAAACCCGGCGGGCCATAGGGCCCCGCGGAGGAGGCCCCAGCAGGCGGACCAGGCTGCCCGAAACCTCCCTACGCTCCCAGCCTGTTGCTTATTCATTCAGAGTGGGAAAGCGCCAGCCCAGCGGCCAGCCAGTGCCGGGCTGGCCATGTAAGGCCCCCAGGCGGTCCTGCCTGCCCGGTGCCCTGCAGAGAGCCTCGTGCAGCCCTGGGCACCGCCCCTGCCCTGACCTGACCCCTTGGCCTCGAAATGCTGTCATCGGAGGAGCCGTCCCGCTCGGGACAAGGCCAGGATGGACAAAGCTAGAGCTGGGGCAGGCAAGGAGCCGTCCTGTCCTCGAGGCCGTGGGAAGAGAAACACGCACAGGGGGCCACTCCTGAGAGCCTCTCAGTCCACCAGGCCTCTGCAGAAGGGCCACCATGGCTTTGGCCCCAGCCGGTTGGCAGCTGGGGGCCCTGGTGTGGGGCGCCTGCGTCTGCGTCCTGGTGCACGGGCAGCAGGCGCAGCCAGGGCAGGGCTCGGACCAGGGACGCTGGCGGCAGCTGATCCAGTGGGAGAACAACGGGCAGGTGTACAGCCTGCTCAACTCGGGCTCAGAGTACGTGCCTGCGGGGACTCAGCGCTCCGAGAGTAACTCCCGGGTGCTGCTGGCGGGCGCCCCCCAGGCCCCGCATCGGCGCAGCCACGGGGGCCTCCGGCGTCGGCAGGCCCCGTCGCTGCCCCTGCCCGGGCGCATCGGCTCGGACACCGTGCGCGGCCAAGCGCGGCACCCATTCGGCTTCGGCCAGGTGCCCGACAACTGGCGCGAGGTGGCAGTCGGGGACAGCACGGCCATGGCCCGGGCCCGCACCTCCGTCTCCCAGCAACGGCACGGGGGCTCCGCCTCCTCGGCCTCGGCCTCGGCCTCGGCCTTCGCCACCACCTACCGCCAGCCGTCCTCCTTTCCGCAGCAGTTCCCCTATCCGCAGGCGCCCTTCGTCAGCCAGTACGAGACCTACGACCCCGCGTCGCGGACCTACGACCAGGGCTACGTGTACTACCGCGGCGTGGGAGGCGGTCTGGGCGCAGGGACGGCGGCCGTGGCCGCGGCGGGGGTCATCTACCCCTTCCAGACACGGGCGCGCTACGAGGAGTACGGCGGCGGCGAGGAGCAGCCCGAGTACCCGCCGCAGGGCTTCTATCCGGCCCCGGAGAGGCCGTACGCGCCGCAGCCGCAGCCAGCCGACGGCCTGGACCGCCGCTACTCGCACAGCCTGTACAACGAGGGCACCGCGGGCCTCGAGCAGGCCTACCCCGACCCGGCCCCCGACGCCGCGCAGTCCAACGGTGGCGCCTACGGCGGCGACCCCCGCCTCGG
>NW_006771376.1:638981-644863 GCF_000442215.2 Lipotes vexillifer
GCGCCTACGGCGGCGCCCCCCGCCTCGGCTGGTACCCGCCCTACGGCAACATGCCACCCGAGGCCTATAGCCCGCCGCGGGCCGTGGAGCCGCAGCCCCCCTTCCGCGTGCTGGAGCCTCCCTACCTGCCGGTGCGCAGCTCCGACGCGCCCCCGCCGGGTTCGGAGCGCAATGGCGCGCAGCAGGGCCGCCTGAGTGTGGGCAGCGTGTACCGGCCCAGCCAAAACGGTAGAGGTGAGTACGTCCCGACGCCCAGGCCCTCCTCCATCCTTTACCGAAGGCCTCCCCCAGCTGCTAAGTGAGGACCCCCACCCTCCTCCCCCTAGGCAGCCCCAGTGTTTCCCACCTCCCGGCCTTCGCCCTGTCCACGCATCATCATCGGTGCCAGGATTTGGCCAGGCAGGCCGGGGCTCTGACTTGGGGGGTAGGGGGTGGAGGGACTGGACAGGCTTTGGAAAGAGACGCCTTCCAGACGTGGCTTGGGTCATCTGAGGACAAAGTAAAGGAGCCCCCCTCCCCGCCTCTCCCTCATTCCCATCAGGGCATGTCCTCCACGCTTGGAGGTGCCACTCTGCCAGCCTCACAGGGTGAAGCAGGGAGCATCAGGGTCAGAAAGGCCTTAGGGGATGCCTCTGGAGGTGTGGCAAGTTCCCGGTCATTGGGCATATGTGAGCTTGGCCTGAATGAACAGGAGGTTAGAAGAGAGATTCTGGGCTGACAGGAGTGCAGACTAGATAACCCAGAGTTCCTTCAGAGGCACACTGCAAGGCCCAGACTACAGAGGCGAGTGGGGCACCAGCCTGGGCACCAAAAAACTTACTAATCGAGATAAGTAATATTTTAATGCATTTTTAAATCAAAAATAATGCAAAAAAAACGAACAAAATTTTAAATAGAATCAGTTATGGTGCCATATGCCAAACTGTATTCAAGCCTGAGGCAAACTGAAAAAGCAGCAGCACTGACCGTCTTTATTTGAAATTTTGATGTTTTGTTCATCACAGATTTTTTTTTGGCGTTAATTTTGATTTTTAAAAATATTGCCTGTAATGTTATTTCTCTTAGCTACTGAGTTTTTAGGCGCCCTCTTAAATTTTGCACCCCAGGCCAGGGCCTCGGTCACTTCACTCAGTTCACCCTAGTCCTGGCCCTGGGGGAGAGTCGCAGGAGGCAGCTGTGGACAGGGGTGCAGGGGGTGTTGAAGGTATGACCTAATCCTGGGAAAGCCCAAGCCATCTACACACGAGGACTCAGTGGGAGGGGCAGCCTTCCTTCTTCGCATGAGCAACGGCACACATGCTGATAGCAGGTGGGCTACCTTGGCAAGGGCCCACTAGTGGTCTGGCCAGGGCTGAACGGCCATTGGTCCTGCTGTCCTAGAATTCCCCTTCCTGCTTCTGTCTCTGCAAGTCCAAAGTCAGCTTTGGTCAGGGGTTTCCATTCAGTCCCCAATGCATATGCGTTCCACCCCAGCCTTGCCTCTTTCAGGCTGCGATTCATACCCTGATTCTTTACTCCTGACTCTCTGCTCCACAACAATGTTTCTGTGCCAGGCGCACCAGGTGAGGGCTGAGCACTGCAGGGCTCAGGGGCACAGGTAGTGCACCCCCAGCCTTTGCTCCTCTGCCTCTGTCTGCACAGGGACGCTTCCTTGTCTCCAGCCATACTGACCTTGGGTGAGAGAGGCTGCCGCTGGGGTGCAGGGGTGGGGACCCCCGTCTCTCTAGGGGCTGCTGGAGCCCAAGGCTAGGGGAGAGGAGTGTCCACACTGGCAGTACTCACTCGCTCACATTCAAGGCGTAGCACTCAAGTTGGGTGCTGAATCCCACGTTGAGAACCTGCAGGAGCTAGGACAGGAGCTAGATGGAAGGCCCTTCTGTGATGTGATGAAGGATGCATCCTGCTGCCACCGTGGCCTCACCCGGATCTGATCCTCACCAGGGCTTGCAGCATCCCTGCAGCAGGGTGTGTTACAGCTCTGCATCACCTGCTCCCAGAGCTCCGTGGAGGAGGGCATGTTTCACCTATAGGCTAAACTTTCGTGATAGCTTTTCTTAGACTGCAAGACCGCAGAGTGGGGCTCAGCCAGAAGCGCTCCACCTCTGGGCAGAGGAGAAAACTGAGGCCTCAGATAGCAGTGCTGGCAGAGCCAGGCCTGGGACTTGACATCTACGCCCCAAGCCAGTGGGTTTTCTAAGGTCCTTCTTTAGCCTCTCAGTTCTTAAGGTTCAGAGGGGGACTGGCCAGAGCAAGGCTATGTTTGGAGCGGGGGCTGCTTGGTGCTTAGCTGGGCCTCTGGCCATTGCCCCTGAGCCCCAGTGTTCAGTTGGGACTAAAGACATTTCTCCCCGGAATGCAGTATACTAGATGCCAAGCTGAATCCAGGTCCTGCCCTGAGGAAGGAATAGAAAAGGGGGCACCTCAGTGCTGTGATCGGGCAGGCGCTGGGGGGATGAGTTAGGGGACCCAGGGGAGGGGCCTGGGAGGACTTCCGAGAGGAGGAGGTGCCCAAGCATTGCCGCAAGCTGTCAGCACCCTCCAAGTGCCCCTTCCCTCGTCATGGGGGGGAAGGTGTGTGGGGGGCGGTTCAGGCTAAATCGGGGCTCACAGAGAGGCCAGAGAGGGAGCAGTACCTTCTCCCCCATCACTTGTTCCCCTTCCCACCCTGCTAGGCTGGGACCATGGAAAATCCCGGTTTGGGGAAGGCCAAGCCTTGTGCTTGAGATCAGACCCCCAGGCCTGCTGTGGGAGTCCAGAGCGGATTCTCCGAGACTGACCTCATTCCTCCTGGCCGCACACCCAGGGGTCTGAGGCTGGGCGCTGGCAGCCCGCGTGCGTGTGGGCGTGGACGTGGACATGTCCTCACAACACCAAACACATGTGCGCACCACCCACGTCCTCCACGTTTGGGCAGTTTCCAAGCGCCTGTCCAGAGCCTGGTTTCTTCCTTGGGTGCCTGCACCCGCTTCCCTCCCACCCCGGGGAGGGGGGCTGCCCAAGGCCTCCTGCAGTACCGTTGTCTCTGAAATGTGTAATGGGAGGGAAGGCGAGGAAACAGAGGCCCAGGTCACATACCTGGTCTGCCTGTCACAGCAGATCCGTGCAGAGGCCTGGAGGGTGGCTGCCTGCTTCCCGGCCCCCTGTGCTGTGCCCCTCCCTCTCCCAAGCCGGGCTCTCTTCTCCTGGCCTCCTTGTCCCTGTTCCTGCTTCCTCACAGCCTCAGCTTCTCTGAGCTGGTGGTACCGGTGCAGACTGAGATGACTTCTGGCCCTAGAAGACCACGGCTTTTCTCTCAGGGCCTCCCCCTTACACCCTCAGCCTGATTCACTGCCTCTGGCCACCCTATGAAAGTAACATGGAGCAGCCACCCTGGCTGTCCTCCCAGGGCATCTCTGATGGCTATGCCCACCTTGCCTGGTGTGGGTCCTCCTTCCCTGTCCTCACATAACCAGTCGGAGCTGTGACTGCCTCCTCCCTGGTCCCTTCCAGTCCATCCTACGCATGGGGCAGACACACCCTTGCATTGCTGACCACATTACTCTCCTGCTCAAGAAGGCTCTGTGGCTCCCAAGGCCTTCAGGACAAAATCTCAGTGCCTTAGCCTTTTGCACCAGAACCTGAGGCACCTCCCTCCTCCCCTCTCCTCCTCCTCCCTCCCTCAGGCCTCCACAGCCCCCACGAGGATCGTGCTGCTCCTAGGCCCAGGTGTTTCATGTCCCCGCGCTCACACAGGGGTGTTTCTAGGGTACGTCCCTCTCCAGCCAGCCTCCCGCACCCAAGAGGCCAGACGGGGCCCCTTAGTCCCTGAGAGCAGCCCTGGCTCCCTGCTGCACCCCCTACTTCCTGCCCCCCTGACTCAGGTCACCCACCCACCTCCACAAGGCTTGGAGTAGATGCAGGGAAGGACAGAGCAGGCCTGGCCACCCAGAGCATCCAGAGTTAGAGCCCCCGGGCGAGGATGATGATGACAAGTTCAGCCATTGCAGAGGAGCACTTGCTGAGCTTTGTGGCTTGAATGTGCAATTTCATTCACCCGCACAGCCTCCTAGAGAGGTGGGGATTATGGTCCTCTGGTACAGATGAGAAAACGGAGACCTGGGGAGGTCTTACAGCTGGATGCAGCTGAGCCAGAATTCAGACTGAGCCTGTCATCTCTGCATTGCACTCAGTTGACCCAGGAGGACCCTCACACCACCTGCAAGCCAGCTGGGGCAGGACTTGAACCTGGACCTCAGTTCCCCCAGCCACCTCCAGAGGGATAATTCTGTTAGCATACGTTGGACATTTTATACATCATCTCTTAATTCCCACAGCAACCCCACCAGCCGGATGCTGTTATCCATCCCGTTTCATAGATAAGGTGACAGGCTCACTTGCTGATTGTCATACGACCTCTTAGTAGTGAAACCAGAATTCGAGTCTATGACTCTCCATCCGGAGTTCCTAACCCCCATATGCATTATTTTTGTTTTCTAAATCTTCATGTATTAAGGCTTACCTTGCACATCCATTTGGTCATTCAGCAGATACTTGACTCCTACCATGTTCTGGGCACTGGTTGCGACAGAGTGAGATGAAACAGAGAGAGTGCACAGCTTTGAGCACCTCCCCAGTGAGGTGTTAGTGTGAAGGCTTGTCATTCCCACTCTATAGACTCCGGAACATTTGTTTAACAAGCACATCTACAGCACCTGACACTGTTCTTGGAGCTTTACAGTTAGTCGCTTAATTCTCATAACAACCCTCGGTATTGTTATTACCCCCATTTTGCAGATGAGGAAACTGAGGCCCTCGGAGGTTAAGCCCAAGGTTGCATAACTGGTGACTGGTGGAGGCAGAATCACAGCTCAGCATCCCTCCTTCCTTCCCAGAAGTTGTCTCAAGTTGCTCCTTCAGAAAGAAATGGAGTCTTCAGGCCGAGGAACTTGGGGTAAAGGGTCAGACAACTATGGAGATAGAGGGACCTGGGTCCTCTTGTTACTCCCCTGTTTGGCAATGGAAGGTCACTAGTGTCGGAACAAACAAGTCGTGTCCGAGGCAACCTCATTGCAGGCGGATTTCCCGTCTCCTCTCGTATCATTTAGTTGCAAGGCCACATCCTCTCTCCCCTGTTCTCAAACTGGACCATCCCTGCAAGAAGAGACAGCTCCCATTTTAAATAATCATAATAGCAACTGCTGTTATTGAACCCTTAATATGCACCAGACACTATGCCAAGCATTTTATTTTTATTTCCTCGTTTAGCACCCCCAGCAAGCTTGTGAGGTAGATGATATTATAGCCCCATTTTACAGAGGAGGCAGCTGAGGCTAGAGAAGTTCAGTAACTCATCCAAGGTCTCAGAATTCATCAGCAGCCAAGCTCAGACCTAGGCTGACTCTCTCCCCCACTGAACCATCCCAGCCTTCCCTCTGCTTCTGCCCCTCAGGGAAGGGTATGTCTCCGCGTTCATTGTTTCTCTCAGGTCTAAATCCCCTAGGACACAAAAAGTTGGATTTTTTTTTGCCTTGAGTTCACAGGCCCCACAGAGCCTTTTTGGATGGTGGCTGAGCAGGGTGGGGAGTCCTTCGGGACTTACAGGCACCAGGCTACTGCCGCACTTGGCCTGGGAATTCTAGCCTTTCGTCCCGGCCTTTCGTCTCCCCTCCTCCCTCTCTCCCCACCCCAGGGACCCCCATCTCAATCTCCCCTCACCTCCAAAGGGGCACTTCTCCCTAGTAGTCCCAGCCCAAGTCCACCCCACTCTTGTCCAAGCCAAGGGCACATGGAAAACTCCCCAGGGCAGTGGCTGGAATGGCAGGACAGGAAGGGGTCGGGGAGGAGGAGCGGGTGGTCTGCCCAGGCAGCCCACACCTGCTTCCAATTCTGTGCCCAGCATTCCT
>NW_006771376.1:644909-647788 GCF_000442215.2 Lipotes vexillifer
TTCTGTGCCCATCATTCCTGCGGAGTAGCAATCCACTTGGGAGGAGGCTGGAAGGAGAGGCTGGGTCTCGTGCCTCCCCTGCCCTGACCTAACAGCCTCCTCACCACAGGCGGCTGGACCCAGAGGGCCTTTTTGTCTGGATTCAGGATTACAGGGCTGGGGCTGCACCTGGGTCCCTCTCCCCCTTACTCATGGACACCCAGAAACTGGGCATTTAGGTATCACCTGAAAATGGGAAGAGGGTGTCAGAACACCAGAGCAGGAAGGTACACAAATGCGGAAGTCGAGACCTGAGGGGCCTTTGCCACCAAAGTCTCAGGAGACAACCCACCCTTCCTCCCCCTTATGGGCCAACTGGAACCATGGGTTTTCCAACCCCAAAGCTAATCCTTTTTCAAAAGAAAGGGCTTTTGGAGTCTGTCCCAGCCTCTGCCTGATAATGAAGGCTGTGCTCACACAGGCAGTGCCAACAGACCCTTTGTGGGGTGCCAATATTTGTGCTTGTGCTCGCTAAGGGCTTACAGGTGCCAGGCCCTGAGCTGGGTACAGGGAATTCAGGGGCGCCCTGGACCCATCTCTGTTCTCACCGAGGTCTCAGCCCAGCAGCAAAAGACCAGGCAGGCAGGATGCCGCGGCCCAGACCCACTTCCATCTCACCCAACTCGCCAGCTCTCAGAACACGCTGTGCAGCTGGGCGGCAGGCAAAGGACAGTCCCACCCTCCCCTTCCCCCAGGGGCTCTCACCTGGCTGAGGAGAGCAGATATCATCTCATGAGGAAATTCAGCCATTCAACAAATATTCATGGAGTGCCTTACTTTGTGCTGATGCTGGTCTAGAGCTGGGTATTCATTAGTTTTAGAAAAGAGACAAAATCCTCGTCCTTGTGGATCTTGTATTTTCATGGGTAAACATAATAAGTAAATAATAGAAGGGGGTAAGTACTGTGGAAAAAATAGAGATAAGTCAGGGAGATCTGGAGTGTTGGGAGAGGTTGCAAAGGTAGTCAGGGTGGGCCTCATGAAGGTGGCATTTGAGCAAAGACTTGAAGGAGGCACATGAGTGATTCATGCAGCTATCTGCAGGTGGAGCATTCCAGACAGAAGAAACAGCCAGTGCAAAGGCCCCAAGGCAGGAATTCCCTGGGGCTTTCAAGTGTGTTCCAGTGTGGTTAGAGCAGCGTGGCATGGGTGTGGGTGCATTACGGGTGACAGGTCAGAGAGGCAACTGGGTCCAGACCATGGAGAGCCTGTAGGCCACTGTGAGGACTTTGACTTTGACTCTCCATGCATTGGGGAGCTCCTGCAGTGACATTTAGACAGGGTCTCTGACTGCTATGCTGGGAATGGACAGTGGCGGGGGCAGGCAGGGGGAGTCCGAGAGGAGGCCCGTACAGAGATCTAGCCGGAGATATCGGTGGCAGGGCCAGGGGTAAGAACAGAGGTGGTGGGCAGTCAGTTTCGGGATATATTTTGGAGGTAGAGCTGATGGGATTTCCTGATGGATTGGATGTGGAGTGGAAGAGAAGGAGAGGGGTCAGGCATAACAGAAAGGGTTATGTCCTGTGCAGCTGAAGGGATGAATTTGCCATAAGCTGAGATGGGAAGGCCATGGGCTGAGTGGGTTTTGTAAGAAAGATAAAAAGTTCAGGTCACTGTGAAGGGTCTGAGGGGCAGGGAGGGAACCCAGGAGACCGTACGCTCCTCAGGGGCTTCTGGAGGTGGAGAGAGGGGCACTAAGCAGGGCCTGCAAGGGTGGGCTGGCAGGAAGGTAGGGGCTGTCTTCACACTGGGAAGAGTGTGAGTGAGTGAGGTGTGCAAGGAGGTGGCAGAAGGCTTGAACAGAGCGGAAGGTAGCTTACCTCCCCAAAGGTGAGCGGCAGCCTCCTCCCAGCCCAGCCCCGGCTAATTTCTGGGCAGTTTGCTCAATTGAACAAACACACATCCCCTCCTCTGACTCTGGTCCTGCCACTCAGAGGAGCAAGGCCATCGCTGCCCGTGAACTGCCTCTCCCAGCCTGGTGGGGGCAGCAGGCCCATGCTGGAAGAGGGAGGAGCACCGGGTGGTGGCAGAGGAGGGCCTGCAAGGTAGGCTTTGGGGCCTAAAGACTGTACCCGATAAGGGTGTGTGTGTGTGTGTGTGTGTGTGTGTGTGTGTGTGTAGCAAGGAATTCCAGGGCAAGGGCACTAGGGGTCAGAGGCCAGGGGCAGAAAATGTCAGTTGTGTTAGGAGCTGCCTACTGATCCTTAGGGTTAAGAGATCTGGAAGGCCAGACCACAGAAGGCCTTAGCTGCCACTCTGAGAAGTCTGGGCTTGATTCCGTAGGTGATGGGGAGCCAGTGAAGGTTCTGGGCCAGGCTTTATGACCATCCTAGCTCCTTTGCCTAGGCTGTATTGCCCTTCGTGGTGGACCGCAGCAGATCATGCAGCCACTTTGCCTGCCTGCTCGTCACTCAGGTGTGGCACTGCCAGGATGATGCTGACAATTTAATGTCCTGATTATTAGATAATAATTTCTCAGGACCCAGAGCGCTGGCTCCCGCTCTGGAGGCCCTCCCAGCTCATCTTTATTCAGGCCATGTTCTGCGAGCTTTCCACTTTCCCCACCTAGGGGCTCCTCTGGAGTCTGGCCGCTGGAGCCAAAATATCCCGCTCTGCGCATATTTCACAACCCACTGACCAGTTCCTGCTGGACATTGTTTATCCTCCAGCCCCAGGCTCAAGAGATTAGGGCTCTTTTGCATTCTGTTTTCCTTCATCTGCTTCTTGTGAGCAGGAGGCCTGGGGAGGAGGAAAGATTTCAAAGGAGACGAGGTTTAAGGAACCCACAGAAAAAGGGAAGCCAAAAGGAAAACAGGTGAGGTGTGGGCAAGCAGCAGGAA
>NW_006771376.1:647963-648503 GCF_000442215.2 Lipotes vexillifer
CAGGAATGTAACCTCGGACCCTCCACTCCGGGCAGCTGCCAGGAACTGCTGAGTAGAAAGGAACAGATTCCTCCTAAAGCAGGAAGGATTTAGGTCAGACGGTGGGAGAATTTCCTGGCAGCTAACGTATCGTCTGCAGAGGTTGTGAGAGGTCTTGGGCTCTTGCCCAAGGATGGGGAATGGACTGAATAGCTTCTGAAAGTATTTTAATCTCCAAGTGTTTATGGAGCCATCAAAACTGCACTCAAGGGGCAGTTAGTCTGATCTCCCCATCGTCCACATGGGAGACTGAGCCTAAGAAGGGGAAGGGACCTGGACAGTAAGGCGTTGGGCGAGATGGCACAGTTGCCTGCTGGAGTCTTTCCCACAAGAAGGCCCCGGCTGAGTCCTGCCAGGGGAGGGGAGGACAGTCCTCGGCTTCCCACGGGCTGGCACGTGGGCCAGCTGGCAGCTCCAGGCCCAGCCTGGGTGAGGTGGAAGGACATCGGCCTTGTGAGAGGGCCCTGGATCCCCCACAGAGGAAGCTCCAGGGGCAGAGCA
>NW_006771376.1:648592-651497 GCF_000442215.2 Lipotes vexillifer
AGGAATGCAGAGTGCTGGTCCTTGTCCCGCAGCTCTGTGTCTTCACTGCTCTGGAGGGTCTGATGGGGCCCCCCAAGGCTGAAGGGCTTCCTCCAGACCAGAGGCTGCCTGCAGAATGGCCTTGGGACCCGATTCACTCACATCCAGCCCCTCCCCAGCCAAATAGCCTGGCTTTGGTCATCCCAGGGGTCTTTGCTACCCTCTGACTCAGTGTGCCCCCAATCCTGGTCCAGACTCTGTGCAGCCTAAACCCCCGTGGTCAGTACATTGCTTCTGGGGAAGAGTTCTCACAGCGGGCCGGCCCCAGGCTCTAGGGCATGAATGAGGTGGAGAACAATCAGTCTGCATCAATGGAAGCCGTGAGGCCTAGAGGGGGGCCAGGCCAACCCAGGTTCACGCAGAAGGTCCGTGACAGCAGGGTAAGGAGTCTGGCTCCTGCCTACCTCCTGGGCATGGAAGGCAGGTTGCTGATGGTGACCAGGCCTCCCTGGGTAGCCTGAGCAAGACCGTCCACCCAGCCTTTGAGCGGTTGGCCCCATCCGCAGGTGTCCATCCCTGGGAGACTGGCTAGATGGGCCATGGAGGTTGCATACTGTGGAATCCCACTAGCAATGACAAGCAATGAACTTGACATATCTTAAAAGTTTACATTGGAAATCAAGAAACAGAATGAGACTATAAGACAATGTCATTTATATACTTCAAGGATACATACCCACTTCCAACACACTGCAGATTTTACACAGAGACACAGATGTACAAAGATATGTCTGAGGGTCAGGGTAAGGATAAAGGTTAAAAAAAAAATTAATGACAAGAGGGGCCTTGCATAGACCAGTTTAGTTTGTTAGTTTGCTCTGAAATGAGAATTATGATCAATTCAGTTCTCTGCATTTATGAAAACAGGAGTCTCTGGGAAAACTGCCCACTGGAACCTACTTTATAATGTCTCCAGTGCCAGGTCCAAGGGCTGGATGACTCCGTATATTCTGGATAAGAGATCGCAGCCCCCCAACACACAAAATTATATCCCATGACTGATGGTTCTCCCTGCCTTTGAGTAAGCTTTATCCTCTCTCCAGGATCTTGCTTTAAAATGCACACTTCTTGGGATGGTGGGGAGGGGAGGGGAGCACGGGTCTGGCTGTAACCGGACTTCACCCAACATTGGCCACCCTGCCTGGAGGGCCTGGTTGTACCCCACAAGCCAGAGACAGCAAACTGGTACCCTACATCCACAAGCCCCCACTCAAACCTTGCCTTATCCTCCTTCCAACATCACACAACCCACCCACACACCCAAGCCCCTATGGAGAGGCTGAAAGCCCAAGCCTGCAGGCCTGGCTGCTGATGGAATGCCTCCCGGGAGAGCAGTGGAGAAGGAGGCATTGTTCCTTCCTGGGAAAACATACCAGCTGAGGGAGGGGGTCTGCTGTTCCCAGGGACCTCTGCAGGGATCCTGAAGAGGGTGGTGGGGGGGGACCCAGCCTGAACTCCCAAGGCTGGTGTCTTTTCCAGCAGCTACCCCAGGGCAGTGAGGGTGTGACAGGGAGGGGTGGAGGGTGGGCCAGGGGGGAGCTGGTTAGGGGCGTCACAGGATCCCTGTGATGGTCAGAGATGCAGAACAAAGAACATAAAATAACGATCAGGGTGATTCCATTCAAGTTCTGGAAAAGGCATAGCATCTAAAGTAATTAAAGTGGTTACCTGGGGAGGAGGGAGGGGGGATTTACTGGGAAGGGGCTGGAGGGAACTTTCAGGGAGGATGGAAACAATCCATAGCTTGATTGTGGTGGCAGCTACACCATGTATACATTTGTCAAAACTTATCAAACTGTATGCCTAAAATCTGTGCATTTGACTGCATGTAAATTATAACTAAAAGAAATCATTTTTATAAAAAGAAGAATAACAAGTAGAGTCCTGAAAGGAGGTTGGGACCTCAGAGCTCCTCCTGGGGCTTCCCTGACTTGCTGTGTGACTGTGGGAAAATTCATTGCCCTCTCTGAGCCTCTGTTCCCTCCAGCACCTCTGTGTGCTCTGGTGTCCTGAGGGAGACAGGGTGAGGAGCACGCTTGTGGATGACTGGAATAGTAAAGTATGAAGCCACTAATCATTAAAGAAGCCTGCCTGACAGAGACTGACTGCCTAACGGTCAGTCAGCCCTGAAGCACGGTGGGTTGCCCCAGTGAGGGGGTGAGTGGGGCCCAGGCCCTGCCCTCAGGGAGTGCATAGTCTGGAGGGGAGTAGACACAGGTAAATACGATAGAATCTAATTATAGATCAATACAGATCTAGTAGTGAGACAGAAGTGTGTGCAGCTTGGAGTGTCACTGCCAGTCAGGGAAGACTTCCTGGAGCAGGAGGCACCTGCCTGAACCTGAGATTCCTCCACAGTCAAAGGAAGATGGTCATCTTTGGCTCAGTATAGGACCAGGATCAGGACTCAGTATGTGATCATAGCCGGGGTGCAGTCAGAGGCCAGGAGTGGTACCAGCCCTTGCTGGCCCTGAATACCCTTGGCCTCTAAGCTGGCTCTTCCAGCTTCCCTGGACTGCATAGCCAACTCATGAAATGGCCTAGAGAGGAAGGGTCAGGCCAGAAAAGATTTGTGGAGCCATCTGTGCAGTGTTTATTGAAACCGGGCCTGGGGTGGGGGGCGGTAGGGCATCTGGTGCCAAATGCTGGGTCTCGTGAAGCTTCAGTCCCAGCTGACCCACCACCACACGTTGCTGAGGGCAAGGCTCTCTGGTAATGGGAAAGGGGACCATTCCTGTCTTCTTTACCTCCCCCCTCCCCCCAACACAAGCTTCTAGGGACCAGAGGGTGAGAAACAGCTTGATACGGAGGTAGCCCTTGCTTTCAAGGCCTGAGGATCCCTTGGGAAATGACTGCAGGCATTCCT